>NC_064828.1:47878035-48179666 GCF_024166365.1 Elephas maximus indicus | reverse complement strand
AGAGATGCCAAGCCACATGAGGATCACCCAGGAGCAGAAGCTCAGAAGAGACAAGACCATCCTTCAAAGCCAACAGAGACAGAAAGCCTTCTCCTATAGCTGGCGCCCTGAATTCAGACTTTTAGCCTCCTAACATGTGACAAAATAAATTTCTGTTTGCGAAAGCCACCCATTTATGATATTTGTTATAGCAGCACTAGATAAATAAGGCACTCTCTAAGCATCAATTTTCTCACAGGTAAAGTGGAGATAAGACTATTTTCCAGCCTTTTTCTGATCGTGGCACCAGAGACAGAAGCACCATGCCGTCCCTCCACAGCAAAAGCCTGAAAAACTAAGTAAAAGAGAGACAAATGTCATTCCTGGAACACGAAGTGTCAAATGAAGAGATAAAGAACTCAGCCAAGCACCGAAGAGAATAAGAAACTGACAAAGAACACAGAGCAAGGAGAAGTAAGTGTGGAGGTCCTTTAGCAGCTAACGCAGCACAGATTTGCCACCTTGGACTCCTGTCAGAGAAAGGTGGATAGGGAGCACGGGAAAGCAGCTTCACGGAACTCCCAACGGGAGACAGAGTGCCTGGTAACTGGTGATACACACTTTCCCGCCCCCATCCTCTCCCTGCTACTCTACCTCTGCACTTACCGGCTGGCAGCGGTGGCTCAGCTGGCCAGGAAGTGAAGCATCCATGCTGCATGGATTCGCCCCGCCCATATTGGAGATCAGCGGACAGGGTACAGGAAAGCAGCTCCACGAAGTTTCCAGCAGGACACAGAGCACCATGTGACCAGCACTATCTGCTTTCCTAACCCCCACCCTTCTTCCGCCTCCCCCCACCCTGGCTTCCTCTGCTTCCCGCCGGCTGTAGTCTATTGGCCGGGAAGCAACTGCTTTAGCCCTGGACTGCTTGGATTCATCACACCCACACCGGCCAGCTCCCTAAGTGTCATTTGTCTGTTGCTGATGTTGCTTTTTTCCATTTCTCTGGGTTTCTTCTGTGCCTCCCACCACCTTCCCTTCCTTTCTCTCAAATACCTGGCTCCATATGCCGCCTTTTCTTCTTCTTAAAAGGTTGTGAAGTGCTGCTCAACAGGAACCACTCCCCGGACCATGACACCACACAGGTGGGATCCCCAGGCCTTTTTTTCCCCTTTGTTTTCTTTTACTTTGTTCTGATTTATTGTTTGTTTTCTTTTTCTTTTCATGGTGTGAGAGCCCCTTCTAGCCGGGCTTAACTGCACATCTTAGGAGCCACTTCCCCTGTCTGCGCAGCTGCATCGGAGTGATCCACGGAGGCATTTTTTCTTCTTTTTTCTGTCTTTCTTCATTTCTCAGTTCACATTTGTCTACACTTACCTTCTTTTCCTGTCTCCTGAATACCCCGTGTGACATCTATACCCCTCTAGCCAGGCTATACTGCGAAGCCTGGGAGCAACTTCCCCAGTTACTGCAGCTGCACCAGTAGGACCCTTGTGGGGGCTTCTTAGCTTTGTTTTTTTCCCCCCAAATTTTTACCTACTTATTTTTTTTTTCTTTTTCGCTTTCTCTTTTTTTTTCCCTCTGCTTTTCTCCGTTTCTTGGTTTCTCATGTTCTGTACTCCAACGGCAAGCTCCCTTAGCACTCTTTTTTTTTCTGGTTCCTGTTTCTCACTCCTCTCCCTTCTCTTTCCCAAACCCATAGTAGCTCCACACATCACAACCTCCCTCCTCCTTCCTGCCTACCTGCACCATGTGCTGAACATCACACCCCTGAAAAGCACAGGCACGGCTACCGGAACCTGCCCAGCACTGATTCCTGGCCTGCCCTGTCGGCCACAGTACATGCCACAAACAACCCATCCCATCCCTGTCCCCTTCAGCTGGACCTGCCCTGCTGCACCACAGCTGAGCAACTGGCCCTGTCCATTGGACAAGCAGGTGAAAAGTATTGTGACAACAGATGAGCAAACAACAAAGAACACACAGCCCGCCTGCTCAGACATAACAAAATAAAACAAAAAAGCAGGATGAAATAAACAGATCTACAATCAACAAACAAAGAAAATAACTGCTGAATGTCCCAAAGACAGCAGACAATATCAAAACATATAAAAAGAAAACAAGACAGGATGGTTCCAGTACATGTCCAAAATAAAATGAGATGACTTTCCAGTAGAAGAAAAGGCACTAGAACTACCTAACAGGAAATTCAAATCTCTAATATTCAGAGTTATCAAAAAGTTAAAACAAAAAGCAGACAAAAACGATGGAAAAATAGACAAATTCATGGAAAATACAGACAAAAAATGGAAGAATTCAGAAAAATAATACAGGAACAAAATTACAAAATAAATTCACAGCTAGAAATCACAAAAAAAAAAAAACACAATTAGAAACCCAAAAGATAAAACAACGAGATTTCAGAAATGAACAGTATCTAAAAGGGCTGAGGACCAGGTTTGGAATGATGGAAAAGAGGATCAGTAAAACTGAAGACAAACATTTCTATACAACTCTGTTAGAGAAAAACTCAGAAAAAAAGAATGAAGAAACCCTGAGAATTATGTGGGATACAATCAAAAGCAAAAATTTGAGAGTAATTGGAGTTCTGGAACAGGGGGAGAAAAAGGAAAATAAAGAGAGGATCAGTGAAGAACTGCTGTCAGAAAACTTCCCTAGTATCATGAAAGATGAAAAGCTGACCTTTCAAGAAGCTCAACAAACCCCATACAGGATAGACCCCAAAAGAAAATCACCACCTCATATCATAATCACACTCACTAAAACCAAAGACAAAGAACATACACTGAAAGCAGCTCAAGAAAAACAAAAAGTCACATAAGGAGGAGAAACAATAAGACTAAGCTCTGATTATTTGGCAGAAATCATGCAGGCAAGAAGCAATGGGATGACATATTTAAAACCTTAAAAGAAAAAAACTGCCAACCAAGAATAATATATCCTGCAAAACTCTCCTTCAAATATGACGGTGAAGTTAGGGCATTTCGAGATAAACAGAAATTAAGGGAATATGTAAAAACCAAACCAAACTTCAAAGAATTATTAAAGGAAGTCCTTCAGTCTGAGAACAAACAACATCAGACCACAGCCTGAATCTGGGATGCAAGATTATACCAGCCAGATGCCAATCTAGGAAATGAACTCTCAAGGACTATCCAAAACAAAAAGAATTGCAAGGGAACCAGACAGGTTAATCTATAAGTGACAACAACGTCACAACAATAAAAGAGAGAATCAATGGTGTAGGTATAGAACTTTCTAATGGAGAGAAAAACAGGGCAATACCAAGTAATAATAGACTGGTTCAAATTTAGGAAGATAACAGGTAAATTTCAAGGTAACCACAAGAAAGTTAATAAACTTACTCATCATAATGAAGAAAAACATAAAGTCTAAATAACAACAAAATCTACAAAAACAAAAGAAATCCACAAGCAAAAGGAATTCAGCACAGGAGAGTAACAGGAACAAAGAAAATGTCAGCACTACAAAAAAAAAAAAAACACTAGAAAATGAGAGCAATAAACTCACACCTATCAGTAAATATACTTAATGCAAATGGCCTAAATGCACCCATAAAGAGATGCAGAGTGACAGAATGGATAAAAAAACAGGATCAGTCAATACACTGTCTACAGTAGACACACCTTAGAAACAAAGACGTAAATTTATTAAAAATCAAAGGATGGAAGAAAATCTATCAAGCAAATAACTACCAAAAAAATAACAGGAGCGGCAATACTGATTTCAGATAAAATGGACTTTAAAACAAAATCCACTATAAAAGACAAAGAAGGGCACTATATGATGATTAAAGGGATGATCCACAATAAAGACTTAACCATAATAAACATCTACGAACACAATGATAAGGCTCCAAAATACATAAAACAAACTCTAACAGCACTGAAAACAGAAACTGACAGTTCCATAATAACTGTAAGAGGCTTCAATACGCCACTGTCAGTAAAGGGCGGAACATCTAGAAAGAAACTAAACAAAGATACAGAAGAACTAAAGGGCACAATCAGCCACCTTGATCTTACAGACATATACAGAACACTCCACCCAACAGCTGCAAAGTACACATTCTTTTCCAACGTACATGGAACATTCTCCAGAAAAGACCACATCTTAGGCCACAAAGCAGCCCTCAACAAAACCCAAAACAGTGAGATAATACAAAGTATCTTCTGACCACAATGACATCAAAGTAGAAATTAAAAACAGGAAGAGCAAGGGAAAAAATCAATTACATGGAAACTGAGTAACACTTTGCTTAAAAACCACTGGGTAATAGAAGGAATCAGAGATGGAATCAAAAAATTCCTAAAATAAAATGCAAACGAAAACACATCATACCAAAACCTTTGGGACGCAGCAAAGGCAGTCCTCAAGGTCAATTTATAGCAACAGATGCACAAATCAAAAAAGAGGAGACAAAATCAAAACATTAGCTACACAACTTGAACAAATAGAAAGAGAACAGCAAAACAAGCCCACAGGCACCAGAAGAAAGGAAATATAAAAATCAGAGCAGAAATAAATGAAATAGAGAATAGAATAGGAAGAATCAACGAAACCAAAAATTGGTTCTTTGAAAGGATCAACAAAATCAACAAACCACTGGCCAAACTGACAAAAGAAAAACAGGAGAGGACACAAATAATCCAAATAAGAAATGAAATGGGGGACATTACAACAGACCCAACAGAAAAAAAAAAAAGGATCATAACAAAGTATTATGAAAAACTATACTCCAACAAATTTGAAAACCTAGAGGAAATGGACAAATTTCTAGAAACACACTACCCACCCAAACTAACACAAAATGATGCTGACAATCTTGCACAGACCAATAACAAGAGAAGTAATTGAAAAGGTAATAAAAAAAACTCCCAACCAAAAAAAAAAACCTTGGCTCAGATGGCTTCACTGGAGAATTCTACCAAACATTCAGAGAAGAGCTTATGCCAGTACTGCTCAAGCTATTTCAGGAAATAGAAAAGGAACCGATACTTCCGAATTCATTCTATGAAACCAGCATAACCCTGATACCAAAACCAGGCAAAGATACCACAAAAAAAGGAAATTACAGACCAATATCTCTCATGAATACAGATGCAAAAATTCCCAACAAAATTCTAGCCAATAGAATTCAGCATCATATCAAAAAAATAATACACCACAATCAAGTAGGATTCATACCAGGTATGCAACGATGATTCAACATCAGAAAATCAATCAACGTAATCCACCACATGAATAAAAGGAAAAAAAAGAATCACATGATCATCTCAATCAACGCAGAAAAGGCATTCGACAAAGTCCAACACCCATTCTTGATAAAAACTCTCAATAAAATAGGTATAGAACGGAAACTTCTCAACACAACAAAGGGCATCTATGCAAACCAATGGCCAACATCATTCTTAACAGACAGAGGCTGAAAACATTCCCCCTGAGAACAGAAACAAGACAAGGATGCCGTTTATCACCACCCCTACTTAACATTGTGCTGGAGGTCCTAGCTAGAGCAATAAGGTAAAAAGAAATAAAGAGCGTTCAAATTGGTGATGAAGAAGTTAAACTGTCCCTATCTATGGATGATATGATACTATACATAGAAAACCCAAAAGACTCCGTAAGAAAACTACTGGAACTAATAGAAAGATTCAGCAGGATAGCAGGATACAAGATAAACATACAAAAATCAGTTGGATTCCTATACACCAATAAAGAGAATGATGAAAAGGAACTCACGAAAACAGTACCATTTATAATAGCTCCTAAAAAAAATACTTAGGAATAAATCTAACCAGAGGTGTAACGGGCCTATACTAAGAAAACTACAAAACACTACTGCAAGAAACCAAGAGATCTACATAAATGGAAACACATACCATGCTCATGGATACGTAGACTTAACATTGTGAAAATGACAATTCTACGCAAGCAATTTACAAACACAATGCAATTCAGATCCAAATACCAACAACATTCTTTAAAGAGATGGAAAAACTTATCATTAACTTTATATGGAAAGTGAAGAAGCCCCAGATAAGAAAAGCACTATTGAAGACGAATAAAGTAGGAGGACCCACGCTACCTGACCTCATGAACCTAATACACAGCTACGGTAGTCAAAACAGACTGGTACTGGTACAACGACAGATACATTGACCAATGGAACAGAATTAAGAACCCAGATGTAAATCCATCCACCTATGGTCACCCTTTCTTCGACAACGGGGAAAAGACAGTCTTTTTAACAAGTGATGCTAGCAAAACTGGATGTCCATCTGCAAAAAAATGAAACAGTACCTATACCTCACACCATATACAAAAATTAATTCAAAATGGATCAGAGGAATAGGCAGGGCCAAGATGGCGGAGTAGCCAGATGCTTCCAGCGATCCCTCTTACAACAAAGACTGGAAAAATCAAGTGCAATGAATATATTTATGACAAGTTAGGAGCCATGAACATCAAAGGCAAAGTCAGAAAACGGACTAAGTGGCATAGAGAGAGTGAGACTGTTCAGAAGTGGAGAGGAGCTGCCAGACCTGAATCGCTGAGATCCCTCAGGCACCATTCCTGGAAGGGGCTGCGGTGGGCTGGTGGTAGCATTCGGCCGCAGTTTCCTCGGGGATAAGCAGCTAGCCACACAGCTTACTCACACCTCCACAACCAGAGAAGAACGGAGCTCTCAGCAAAAGCTAAGTACTTACGTATATTTTACTACGCCCCCCGCCCCCAAGCTGGCTTCAGTGGCTGTTGATTTCCCTGGGCCTGAGATAGGCCCATTTAAGCACCCTGAGCCATGCTCGCAGACTTGGAAAAGGAATAAATTCACAACAGGGTAAAAGGATAATTTGCCAGCTCCACTAACCTGGGGAGCTCAGGTCAGAAGTAGCTCCTATCCAGGCATAAATGGTCCGTGGACTTTGAATACCTTTCCCCTCTGCCTGGACCTGTGTGGGCCTATTCCGGGAGAATAGGCCCTCGTGGGCAGACTGTGACTTTTTAAGCTGTGCCGTGCAGAGGTGGGTGTTAGATATTTGACATGGCTTTGCCTATTAAACAAGGTCCTCACCTACCCACAACCAACAACACCAAACTCCAGAAGATAAGCTAGATAACTGGGATCTTCAAAAAATTAAACACTTCTACTCATCAAAAGAATTCACCAGAAGAGTAAAAAGAGATCCTACTGACCGGGAAAAATTTTTACAAATTTTTCTGTTACAAATCAAAGGTCTAATCTGTAAAATCTACAAGAAAATCCAACACCTCTAAAACAAAAGACAAATAATCCAACTGAAAAATGCACAAAGGAAATGAACAGACACTTCATCAAAGAAGACATTCAAGCATCCAAGAGACACATGAGGGAATGCTCATGTTCACTAGCCATTAGAGAAATGCAAATCAAAACCACAATGAGTCATCTCACCCTGGCATTACTGGCAAGAACCAAAAAAAAAAAAAACAAGAAATAACAAATGTTGGAGAGGCTGTGGGGAGATCGGAACTCTTACGCACTGCTGGTAGGAATGAAAAATGATATAACTATTTTGGAAAATGATACGGCGCTTCCTTAGAAAGCTAGAACTAGAAATACCTTATGATCCAGCAATCTCACTCCTGGGAATAATCCTAGAAAAATAAGAGTTGTCACACAAATAGACATATGCACACCCATGTTCACTGCAGCAATGTTTACAACAGCAAAAAGACGGAAACCACCTAGATGCCCATCCACAGATGAATGGCTAAACAAACTGTGGTACATACACACAAGGGAGTACTATGCAATGATAAAGAACAATGATGAATCTGTGAAGCATCTCACAACATGGATGAATCTGGAGGGCATTATGCTGAGTGAAATAAGTCAATCACAAAAGGACAAATATTGTATAAGACCACTGCCGTAAAAACTCATGAGAAGTTTTACACACAAAAAGAAACAATCTTTGTTGGTTACAAGGGAGGAGAAGGATGGGGATGGAAAAACACTAAATAGACAACAGATAAGTGGTAACTTTGGTGAAGAATAAGACAGTACATAATATTGGGGAAGCCAGCACAACTTGTACAAGGCAAGGTCATGGAAGCTCCGCAGACACGTCCAAACTCCCTGAGGGACCAAATTGCTGGGCTGAGGGTTGGGGTACCATGGTCTTGGGGAACATCTAGCTCAACTGGCATAACAGAGTTTATAAAGAAAATGTTTTACATTCTACTTTGGTAAGTAGTGTCTGGGGTCTCAAAAGCCTGTGAGCGGCCATCTAGGATACTCCACTGGTCTCACCCCTTCAGGAGCAAGGAAAAATGAAGAAAACTAAAGATACTAGGGAAAGATTAGTTCAAAGGACTAGTAGATCACATCTACAACGGCCTCCACCAGACTGAGTCCAATACAACTAGATGGTGCCCAGCTATCACCACTGAGTCCTCTGACAGGGATCACAATAGACAGTCCCCGACAAGAGCTGGAGAAAAATGTAGAACAAAATTCAAACTCAAAAAGAAAGACCAGAATTGTTGATCTGACAGAGACTGAAGAAATCCTGCCTTTCAGCTGGGTAATGAAGTCACTCCTGAGGTTCACCTTTCAGCCAAAGACTAGACAGTCCCATAAAAGAAAAGAAGACTAAAGCGGCACATCAGCCCAGAACAAGGACTAGAAGGCAGGAGCGGACAGGATGCTGGTAATAGGGAACTCAAGGTTGAGAAGGGAGGGTACTGACATGTCATGGGGTTGTTAACCAAAGTCATAAAACAATATGGGTACTAACTGCTTAATGAGAAACTAGTTTGTTTTGTAAACCTTCATCTAAAGTACAATTGAAAAAAAGACTATCATCCAAACTCACAGAGTTGCTGCAAGAAGCAAACGAACAAATGCATGTGAAAATATGTCACTGTATATACAATCCAATGTAAGATACACACAAAAATAATTTTTCTAGAGTTAGGATCTTTAAGAAATATTCTATTATATTCTCAAATGTTATCCAATCATTGAACAAAGGAATGAAAGAAGCAGTTTGGAGCCAAGGGTGTAACAATCCAGAGAAAAGATTTTAATCACCAGTACTGACATAGAAATATTATATCCTACCCGACCCCCCCGAAAAAAACACCCTACCTCAAAACCTCCCATTTAATTAATAAGCTCTTCAGCAGACCAACAATTATTGAAGCCTCTTTCAGGTCAGTACCATAAAATACAAAAAGGAAAACAGTTCGGACTGAACGTGATTGTTCCTGTTGCTGGTATACAGGAGACATGGTTAAGATTTCATGACAATGACCTTCTGAAGCCACTACTTACTGATCTTTGAGATCCGTAAACTGTTTTTCAAGATTAGACATTTCATCTAAACATTCCATTCTTCTTCTTTCACAGTCTTCATCATCCATTTCTGTTAAGAACAAGGCAAACATCAAAGATAAAGTTAATTTTATGTTTCCAAACATACCTGAATTTTAATTTAGGCAGTACAAAACTCTATCTATAAAGTTGAATATGCAAGGCCTATATCAAGGCTTAAAAGAAAATAGACAAACACTTATCCAAAATAATTTCCATGATAAATTTTCCTAAAATACAACTGAGAGTTAAAATGACAGCAGTCTCTAGACCTATTTTTATTGTTGCCAATATATATATAACACAATATCTGCAAATTCAACATTTTCAGGTATACAGCTTACTGTTATCAATTACATTAATCATGTTATGCCACCATCACCCATAACTGTTGACAAATTTCCCATCACCATAAACAGAAACTCACTGCTTCCTAAACAATGGCTATCTTTCCCTCTTCCTCCTTCCCCTGGTAACCACTAATAAATTTTGGTTGCTATACATTTGCCTATTCTCATTATTTCATATAAGTGAGATCATACAATATTTATCCTTTTTTGACTTATTTCACTCAGCATAATGTTTTCAAGGTTCATCCATGTTGTAGCATGTATCAAGATTTCATTTTGCTTTATGGCTGAGTAGTATTCCATTGCATGTATGTACCACTGGACTTACTGATTTTATCATTTTAAAGAACTGGCTACAAGTTATGAGTATAATGCAATTAGTCCACTCTTGGTTTGTTTTCCACCAATCAGTAGAACTTAAGAATCAGTATGATTGTGTCCTTTAAAGGCTAACATTGCTCAAAAACACTTTTGGAATTCTTATTTTAGAGCTGCTCTCTGTCATGCCAATCACCTTAAAAAAAAAAAAAAAAACTAATCTCATTATGTTTACCACAGGATATCTTGGTCTTCACCTGTTATTCTCCCATTGTTCCCTCTCCCCAAGTTGCTGTCCGTCAGTGAGGAGACAAGTGGGAGAAAAAAAGCAGGTCTCTCCTATATTCCACAACTTCTGTTTTTACATCACATATATACCATACATCGAAATAACTGAAGCACAAAATTATCTGTACTTTGATCTTCACCAAATAAAGGTCCAACAATGAGAGTTAAATTATGTCATTATTTTCACACAGGAAGAAGTATATGATTCAGTTTTTTAACTTTTCTAAAATAAATTAAATTATATTTCTGGCTCTTAATACCTTAATCCTTGGCTATTTGAAACTTGGTCCCTCAGAATGACTCACTCCTCAAGCTCCCTGGATAACAGAGGTTTTTCCATAGTCTTAAAACCTGACCTATGCCGTCGAGTCAATTCTGACTCAGTGACCCTATAGGACAGAGTAGAACTGCCCCATAAGGTTTTCAAGGAGTAGCTGGTGGGTTCAAACTGTCAACCTTTTGCTTAACAGCTGAGCTCATAAAACTGCGCCGCCAAGGCTCTTAGGACCTGCTCAGTACCAAGGTTTGAGAAGAATAAAACAGTGAAAGTTAACCATGCAAGATATGTGGTAAAACAGATGCTTTATAAACAAAACTGCAAAAATTATTTAAATAATTTCTTTACATTAAAAAAAAAAAACGAGACCTTTAGATCAAATTATTATTACCTTCTTCACAAATTAAGTTGTCCATTATTTTCTATAATTGGATAAAAACCAGCTAAAAATCACAAGAGGTCAACATAAAAATCACAGGGGATAGAATCTTAAAATTTTGTGAGGTCTTACCTCCCCTCAATAAAGCAAAAAGTTAAACACTTACACTCATCAAAACATTTCACCGAAAGAGTAAAAAGAGAGCCTACAGACTGAGAAAAAAATTTTGGCTATGACAAGTATGAAAGGTCTAATCTCTAAAATCTATGGGAAAATCCAACACTCCTACAACAATAAGACAAAAAATCCAATTAAAAAATAGGAAAAGGATACAAACAGACTCTTCACCAAAGAAGACATTCAAGTGGTTAACAGACACATGAGAAAATGCTTACTGATCACTAGCCATTAGAGAAATGCAAATCAAAACCATAATGAGATAACTATCTCACCCCAACATTACTCACATAAATCAAAAAAAATAAAGTAACAAATGTTGGAGAGGCTGATGGGAGACTGGAACTCTTACGCACTGCTGACGGGAATGCAAAATGATACAACCATTTTGGAAAATGATATGGTGCTTCCTTGAAAAGCCAGAAATAGAAATACCATATGATCCAGCAATCCCACTCCTAGGAATATATCCTAAAGAAACAAGAGTCATCACACAAAAGACATACACACACTCATGTTCACTGAAGCATTGTTCACAATTGCAAAAAGATGGAAACAACCTAGATGTCCATCAACAGGTGAATGGATAAACAAACTATGGTACATGCACACAATGGAATATTACACAACGATAAAGAACAATGATGACTCTGCAAAGCATCTCACAACAAGCATGAATCTGGAGAGCATTACAATGAGGGAAATAAGTCAATCACAAAAGGACAAATATTGTATGAGACCACTACTATAAAAACTCATGAAAAGATTTACACAAAAAAAGAGACAATCTTTGATGGTTATGAGGGAGGGAGGCATGAAGATGGGAAAACACTAAATAGACATTAGATAAGTGCTAACTTTGGTGAAAAATAAGACAGTTTGCAATACTGGAGAAGCCAGTAAAACTTGTTCAAGGCAAGGTCATGGAAGCTCCATAGACAAATCTAAACTTCCTGAAGGACTGAATTACTGGGCTGAGGGCTGTGGTGACCATGGTCTTGGGGAACATCTAACTCAACTAGCATAATGTAATTTATAAATAAAATATTCTATGTTCTACTTTGGTGAATAACATCTAGAGTCTCAAAAGCTTGTGAGTAGCCATCTAAGATAACTCCAATGGTCTCACCCCATCTGAAGCAAGGGACAATGAAGAAAACCAAAGACACAAGGGGAAGATTAGTCCGAAGGACTAATGGCCACAAATACTACAGCCTCCACCAGACTGGGTCCAGCACAACAAGATGGTGCCCAGCTACCACCACCGACTGCTCTGACAGGGATCACAATAGAGTGTTCCAAACAGAGCTGGAGATAAATGTCAAACAAAATTCTAACTCACAAAAAAATATCAGACTTACTGGTCTGGCAGAGACTGGAGAAACCCTGAGAGTATGGCCCCGGACACACTTTTAATTCAGTACTGAAATCACTCTTCAGCCAAAGATTAGACAGGCCCCGGTTTACCCTTCAGCCAAAGATGAGACAGACCCATAAAACAAAACAAGACTAAATGGGCACACCAGCCCAGGGGCAAGGAGGGGAAGGCAAGAGAGGGCAGGAAAGCTTGTAACGGAACCCATGGTGGAGAATGTTGACAACTGATGTCACAAAACAATATGTGTACTAACTGTATAGTGAGAAACTAGTTTGTTCTATAAACCTTAGTCGAAAGAATACAAATTTTTTAATTAAAGCAAAAACTACTTGCAGATAAAATGTTTTAAGATCTAAGACATGTACTCACTCAGAGTCTAGATTTCCTCAAAGTTTAAGAAAGAACTTGTGATCTTCTTTATCTATAATCCCCACTTACCTCATAGCTAGGCAGATGACTTTCAAGTTATTCTTCCCATCCCTGGCATGCTCCAATCAACCATTTCCATCTATCAGTGGGACATTCTTACTTAAATATACCACCATCACCTCAAATGCGACCTGTCTAAAATACTGTGCTATTACTTATGTCCCATCCTTATCTCAAATCTTTTACTTTTCTACTTCTTGTATCAGGGTTTCTCTCTTACCTTCACTCCTAAACTTGCATTCATTGATCCTGTTTTATGCTTTTTGAAATCTTCCGTATCTATACCTTTCCCTCCCCTTCATAGCTCAAATCCTTCTCCAAACCAAACTGGTTTTCTCCTTCTTTTAAATAAGCCTTAAGCTTTAGCTTTTACACTTTTTCTTATACTCCTCCCCCTACAGGAACACCCAACTATTACCACCACATCCAAATCCTACCCATTCTTCAAGATAATTAAAGTAATCCTATCTCTTCAAGGAGTTTTTGCTGGCCATCCTATTCCGAAAAGATTTTCTCTGCCTCTGAATTCCTACAGCATCGTTTATAGTTAAGCATTCATTTAGGAATTTAAGGAAGTGGTGACAATCCTTCAGGGAGACTGAAGTGTAACTATTTATACCGCACACTGGGTAGTGCCCAGTGCTACAAAAAGAAGTCACTGATAAATGTTTATTTTTGGATGGTTGATTTATTAATTAAAGTTACATTCTTCCAAAGAGATTTACATTTAAAGGGGAACCTGAAAAGAAGGCATATAGGGATGATAAGAGACTGTCCTCAACCTGTACCCTACATGGCCAAAATCAGGCCAGAACAAATGAGTTTCATCCTCATTATAACGATAAACGGAAAAAAAAATTCAGGTAGTCACAAATTCCATTCCTTTTTTGAAAAACCATTCCTAAGTTTGCAAAACTGATATGAGGTGTTAATCCCCCTCCGTCATCGAAAAAAAAAAAAAAAAAAGCCTAAAATAGCCCAAAGGTAGAAAAGAGGGAAGGAAGAATGTACTTGGAGAAATTGAAAGCTGCCAAAAATCAATTTATAAACACAAGTGGGATCTTCTCCTCGAAGTTGGTCCCTTCCTCTCGGGCTTGAAAAGTTCAGGGAGATGCTGTAAACTGGACAGCTCCCAAGTCAGTCCCCAAAAGAGAACTGATGTAAAACGCTGACTGTCAGGCTGACTCCGAAGCTGAGGTTAGTAAATTCCAAGCCAGCCAAGGGCTGGTACAAATCTACCCTCGGCCCCGAAAACCCACCCACGTTGAGAAGTAAGCGTTGCAAAGGTGAAAAAAGGAAAGAGGTCGGTGGTCTGCGAAGAGAAGGCATTTCCTGGGTCTCCAAGACAAGCTGCCGGGCCTGTCCACAGCCCCAGGACACAGCCCGGGGGTCCCAAGGGCGGGTCGAAGCGCGAGCAGAACAGTGACGCGACCCGAGGCTGGGCGAGCCCAGGCCCGTGCTCCGCCCCGCCCCACGCCAGGGACACGCCTGGAGCCAGGCAGCGCCCCGCGATCGGTCCGGGTTCCGCGGAGGGCTGGGAGCCAATCCCCGCCCCTTCCCTCTCTCCCCGCCCCGCTCTCCCAGCAGGACGCAGCTGCCCCGCGTGCAGAGAGCGGCCTGTCGCGCGCCCGGCGCGGGGACTCAGGGTCCCAGTCCTGCTGGGTCGCATACCTGAGCTATCTCCATCCTCGGAGACCGACGAGCTCTCGGTGTCCTCGTCCTCGGAGCTGCTCCCCTCGTTCTCAGCGTAGTCCACTTCCATCTCATCGTGATGGTTCGTCTCCTTCTTATCCCCTCGGGAATGCACCGGCATTTTCCAGCCACGCCGTCGCTTCCCACTCCCGGCGCCCAGCCCGGCCACCGCCGCTTCAATGAAGGGCGCGCTGAACGCCCGGACCCACCCCACTGCCGAGCTCGTTCTGAACCCACTGGGCTCCTCCCCGCCCCCGGCCGGGGCCTCACAACCTAACCCGCAGGCTCTGCACTGGGTGCTCTGCCATTGGTGGAGGCTGTCCTCCGAGCTCGGGGGCGGGGTTTGCCCTGCTCAGGCATGGTTGGTTGTCCGTCATTACAGCGCGGCCTCCTGATGTTAGTAGGGAGTTGTAGTCCTTATTGCGCAGACGTTCAGGGGCTGACGGCTTCCCTGCCTCAACAGTCCTGATCACTTCTCCCCTCTGGACTTCAAGTCCCACAAGGCACAAAAGCTGACACACTCGATCTCAGTTTATAAACTAAACAGAAACAGATTGTGGAACTTTGGGTCCGTGTTTATCCTTTTCCCGCCAAGTGGATAGTCTGAGCTCCCTGGATATCTAAGACTTTACGGTCGGGTGTGAAAAGGTCTTTTGCCTGAAGGCATTTTGGCTGCTCTTTGAGCTGAGTGAACTGGAGAGCCGTTTCTTATACCAAAATACCGCACACAACTATTATTTGGATTAGTAATTGTAGACAATAACTTGCACTTTCTGTGGTGTACAAAAGTCTTTAAATTGTTCTTGAAACTTTTGCAGTCAATAATCTAGAAAGGAATGGTGTTTTATATTGTCATTTTCAATATAGACTGTGGTAGAGTATATATAACAACATTTGCCATTTCAACCATTTTTACGTGTACAGTGCAGAAACATTAATTACATTCACCAAATTGTGCATTCATCACCACTGTTTTTGATTTTTTTTCATCATCCTTAACAGAAACTCAGTGTCACCTAGGCAATGACTCTCCACTTCCCCCTCCCACCTGCCCCTGGTAACCATTAATAAACTTCAGTCTCTATGTACTTGCCTATTATAGATATTTTATGTAAGTGGAATCATACAATATTTGTTCTTTTGTGTTTGACTAATTTCATCAGCATAGGGTTTTCAAAGTTCATCCATGTCACTGTTCGTATCAGAACTTATTTCTCTTTAAGGCTGAATAATATTCCATTGTATATATATACCACATTTTGTTCAAACATCCCTCTATTGATGGACATTTAGGCTATTTCCACCTTTTGGCTGTAGTGAATAATGGTGCAATGAGCGCTGGTGTACAAGTACCTGTTTGAGTCCCTGCTTTCCAGTCTTTTGCGTGTATCACTAGGTGGTATAAGAGTTCAGCTGCTAACCAAAATGTGGGCTGTTCAAATCCACCAGGCAGTCCTTGGAAACCCTATGGGGCAGTTCTGTTCTGTCCTATAGGGTCACCATGAGTCAGCATCAACTCAACAGTGGTTTTTATAGTAATTCTGTGTGTTTAACTTTTTGAATAGCTACCAAACTGTTTTCCTCTCGGCATCATTTTACAATCCTACTGGCAATAGGTGAGGATTCCAATTTCTCAACATCTTCACCAACATTTATTGTTTTCTGCTTTTCTCATCATAGCCATCTTAGTGGTCATGAAGTGGTATCTCCTTGTGGTTTTGATTTGCATTTCACTAGTAACCTTATACATTTTCTCATGGGCATACTAGCCATTTGTATACCTTCTTTAGGAGTCCTTGAGTAGTGCAAACAGTAAATGAGCTAGGCTACTAACAGAAAGGTTGGTGGTTGGAATCGACCCAGAGGTACCCCAGAAGGAAGGCCTGGTGATCTACTTTGAAAACATCAGCCATCGAAAACCCTATGGAGTACAGCTACTCTGACACACTTGGGGCACCATGACTTGGGATTGACTCAATAGCAACTGGTTTGTTTTTTTTGTATCTTCTTTGGTGAAATGTCTATTCAAGTCCTTTGCCCATTTTTTGTCAATCATATTTTGCATTTATTTTTTACCAAATGCAGCGAAGATGCCACCATCTTGATTTAAGTTCAGTTTTCACTGATACATACGTGTTTGACTCAATGAGATGCTGTTATATTTTCTCAATAATAAACAGACAAGGAAGACTCAACAATCAGTCTGATAATAGTAATAATAACTAGTGTTAATTGACCACTTTTACTCTGTGTGGGTACCTTGGTAAACTCTTTACATGGTTATATTAAGTTTAATTCTAAATTTAACAGCCTTGAGGAAGGTGCTATTATTAACCCTATTGTACAGATGAGGAAACCATTTGCAGACAAATCTAAAAACTATGTTTTACTCATTATAAGACAAGGCTTCTTCTTGAAGTGATAATTTGCTGTTGAAGATTTCATAGAATATTATGGATTATATGGCATTTCCTTCTCAAACATGAAATTCAAAGACATTTGAGGGAGGGTGGTAAGGGTACCCTGGCCATAATTACATTAGGTTTGGAAATTAATGACAGAAAACCTTTCGAAATCTCTCCATCTCCCACAAGGTAAAATCCAAATTAGGGGTTTTTTATTATCTAGTGTCAGCCTACTTCTCCCCCTCTCACTATATTCTCCAAAACTGAACCCCTTATAGTTGCTAAATACAAAAACTGTCTCCAATCTCAATACCTTTGCATATCCTATTTCCCTCTTCTTCTTCTTCCTGGTGAGTATCTATACATTTTTCAAAGCCACTGTCTTGACAACACATTTCCCTATCGGTTCCTCCACCTCTCCATACAGCCTTATGTTCCTTCAGGCTAGAGCAAAACTTTGTACTTTGCAACTTCGAGTTTTTTCTATCACACTGTATTATGAATTGTTTATGAGAATGCATCTCACTTATCAGATTGTGAATTCCTTGAGAGCAAGGATTATCTTAGTCTGGGCTGCAACTTCAAAGGCATGCAGTAGTCAGGCTAAAAGTAGTAAAGCTAAAAGATGGAAGCTGGAAGTGTGCACATACATTATGTGAGTGGTGTGGACTAAAGAGGGCAGCTGCTTTTTGCTCTACCCAATTGTTAGTAAGAATTCTGGCTTAAGATCATCAGACCTTCCAGTTTTATGAGAACCTGGAAATTTATCTCTATGTGAAATAGTCAGAATTATAAAAATTATAACAATTATTTGTTGTTTTTGTTTCTCAAACTCCATACCAAACAAAAACAGCTGTGGGTAAAATCTTTAGCCTCCATTTTCTCTGTTATATCCTCAGTTAGCAGAGTGCTTGCTAAATAGTAACGATAACTAAAATTTCAAATCACTCTCTACCTGCCAATTACTGGTGTGTACATTCATTTCTCATAACAATCCTATGAGGTAGGCACTATTATACCATTCATTTTATAGATGAAGAAACCAAAGCACAGCAAGGTTGGATTACTTGACCAAGGTTACACAGCTAATAAGTGTCAAAGCTGAAGTTTGACCTTGGGTATTCCAAAATCAGAGCCTGTACTCTTAGCCACCAGAACTCCAGTGCCCCTCTAGCAAGTGCTATCTATGTTTGTGCTGCTCAAAGAAAAACAGAAGGAAGGTGGAGAGGAAGAGGCATGGGTTCTAGCCCTGGCTCTGTTAGTATCCATCTGATTAAATTTGGCAAACCACGTAATCTCTGGTCAGTTGTGAAATCAGAAGGTTGCATAATGTAATCCTTAAGTTCCCTTACAACTCTTAAAATTGTCATCATCACTAATGGTGTTTAAAGAAGACAGAATAATAGGAGATTATGCAGTTAGAGTTGCATGATGGTGTTTTGCCTAAGGTGAGGGTTTCCTCCCCCTCTCCCAAACACATTTTAGAAAAGATGTGAAGGAAATCACATGGAGTAGCAATGAGTCAGAATTGACCAGACCACAACTAACAACATAGGGGGGAAAAGTTAAAAAGGCTAGAAAAGAATATTGTCAATATGGAAAATATAAATTAATGTAAAGAAAATCATGAAAGTAGGATGAAGTTTCCTCAGTCAAGGCAGTTAAGTGATGCTTTATATTTGTATAGCACTTTACATTTTACGTAGGGTTTATACAAACATTAGATACATTTTAATTAATCCATTTATATTTACACATTTAGTGTGAACCCTCTGGAACTCATAGTTAGTCATCATCAAACTCGCCTATATCTTCGCCCTCTTCTCCGAATAGTCCCTTCAACTTCTTGGTCTAAAGGAAACACAGCTCTTCCCCTAGGACTCTACTTCCTTTGTGCCCTTCCTTTCACTGAGCCTTGTTGTGGAGTGTATGCCTTCCTTGTCCTCCTTGTTCCTTCCACATGATCCTCTCTCCTGCCTCCCTAAGCCCCCAGCTTGTCGCCAGTTTATACCACACAGTACCTCTACTAGTAGCTGTCATCTACATGACCCCAGGACTACTACTCCTTAATTTTTTAAGATTTTAGCTCCTGGTTCAGTTTGTTCTCTCCAATACTATGCCTATCATAATTCTCCATGGTTTTTCTATTTGTGTATATATCACTCCACTTCCTACTGGGTTTGTTTCCTTCTGGTTTACTTGAGTACAAAGTAGACATAAAGAATTTTGGCATTTTCTCTTCTAGTTTTCATCCCATTTCTTCTCTGGGGTATATTTTTTTCTGACCTGTTATATTGAATAATTTAGTATTACATAATAATTTAAACACATAGAAAAGCATTCAGAATATTACATAACACAGCACTGACCTCTCTTAGCTTTGTCAAATCTTAGCATTTTGCCACATTTGCTTCAGACGCCTCCTCAATTCCAATTCCCTCCTTACCTTTCCAGAGTAACTATTATCCTGAATTCTGTGTTATGATTACCATGTATGTTTACCTACTATTTTCATATATGTATGTATCCAGAAATAACATATAGTACGGTTTAGCATGCTTTAAAACTATATGTAAGCAGTATCATGCACTACATATCATGCCACAGTTTACTTTTTCCTCAACAATGTCTTTTGAGATTTATCCATTGTTGTATAAATAGCTCTATTTCAGTTATTTTTCCTTGCTCTTAGGTATTCCACTTGATAAATATATTGAATAAATATATTTCATCCAATGAATATTTTAAAAGTTACTCAGTTCACCTGTTAATGGACATTTAGTTTGGTTCCAATTTTTCACTATTAAAAACAATACTATAAGAAATATCGTATGTATCTTTTTGGATGTTTGTGTGAAAATTTCTCTAGGTCATTGATCTCCAAAGTGTATCCAGGGAGTATATCCTGGGAGCAGGAAGAAATTATTAGAACTTGTATTTATATATTTTTCAGCCTCATCTTTGTTTGGAATAAAGTAGATAAATGGAAAAAGCTAGAATTCTATTTTTTAATATTGATGCGTCCTCAGATTCCTCATGTTTACTTGCTTTTAACCTGTGGATACTGCCTCTGAAGGAAAGCAAACTTAATTCTGAGCTCCACCACATGGTGGGGCTGAGACATTAGATGTACAATCCACAAACCCGATCCATCCAGGCCAGAAGCTGGTAGCTAGAAAAACAAAAGCAGGAGATCAGAGGCTGCAGCTAACATCTATTACTAAAGTCAGGGTAAACATTTTAATAATTCAAACTGTGGGCCTTAAGGGACCTACGTTGAAAACTTGATGAGATCAATTTATAATTACACCAATTGTATGAGACCGTGGTTCTGGCTGTTTAAGAATGAACTAACCTAAAAAAAGGTGCCTGAAAATAACCTGATGACTAGTACATCTTTGTATTAATTCTTTATTTGCAGAAATTAGTTCCGGATTAGGTCAACTATAAATTTGACAACATTTTTTAACTTATTTTTTGTGTCGTTATTATAATTTCATTATCCCATGGCTCAAATTATCATGTGCTTTTCTGTAGTCAATATCTGATTTTTTTTTAAAGTGGGGAAATTTCCCATTTCTCTTAGATTTCCTCAAGGGTAAATATTCTATATGTAGTTATTATTATTATTTTTTAATCTTTATTGTTCCTCTTCAAAGAACTTGTCTGTATAGTTAGTAGAGTGGATATCTTTTGTTTTGGCCTCCCCAGCATGCCTCTCTTCCTGAGGTAATAACTCCCTAACTTTCCTTTCAAGAATCTCCTCTGCTTCATTTACCCCAGGTGGTTCAGGTGACAGATCAGAATATCACATTCTCCTGATTCCGGAATGGACCCATGAGCCAACCTTGGCCATGATGGACAGTGCCAGAACTTTTGTTGGATTTATGAGGAAGGAGTTCTCTTCTTCTGAAACTGAAAGTCTTATTAAGCTTGTGAGCCTAGGTTTGCTAAGGTCATTTCTTCTTCCACAAGAGGCTGGGGTTAGGGGTGGGAGTGGGGAGTGTGCAGGCAGGAACCAATACAAAGGAAAAGTAAACCTGAAATATATATAAAGATTCCTGATGACATTATTTGAGTACCTGGTATTATCCATATATGTCTGATAATAATCCTTAGACTTTCAGTTATATGGACCCACTAAATTCTCTTTTTAATGAAGCTGTTTGGATTTCTTGGTGTTACTTTCAGCTGAAAGAGTTCCAATACAGGCAGCCAGTTGTTTCTTTAAAATGTGCAATTTTTTTAATGGAAGAAATGAATAAGTTATTTTAAAATGTTCCATTGTAATTTCATATCCATTCTTGTCACAGGCCCGCTCTCGTAGATATATATATAATAACTATTTATTGAATGTGTAGGAGCCCTGGTGGCATAAATGGTTACTCAGCTGCTACCTGAAAGGCTGATGGTTTGAAGCCACCAAGAGGCTCCATGGAAGAAAGTACTAACAATTTGCTCCCGTAAAGATTATAGCCTACAAAACCGTATTTGGCAGTTCTACTCTATCACATGGGGTCACTATTAGTCAAAATTGACACGGTGACACCTAACAACAACATTGAACACGTACTACATGTCGAGACTACCTGGGTGGTGCAGACGGTTAACAATCTAGGCTGCTAACTGAAAGGTTGGCAGTTGGAATCCACCAGTGGGCACCTCAGGAGAAAGGCCTAGGTATCTACTTCTTAAAAATCAGCCATTAAAAAACCCTATGGAGCACAAGTCTACTCTGACACACATGGGGTTGCCATGAGTCAGATTCTACTTCATGGCAACTGGGTGTGATGATACTATATGTCAGATATAGTGCTGGTTTCAGGAGATTTGGAGCCCTGGTGGCACAGTGGTTAAAGAGCTTGGCTGCCAACCAGAAGGTCAGCAGTTCAAATCTACTGCTTGCTCCTTGGAAATGCCGTCCTATAGGGTCGCTATGAGTTGGAATCCACTCAACAGCAACAGGTCAAGAGATTCATTGGTGAACAAAACAGACACAGCCTATGCCTTCATAGAGCTTATAGTAAAGCAGAGAGATAAACCTTAAACAATAAACTACACAAACTGAGGGATACTCTCTGCTGGTGTTATGAGAGATCTCACTGAGATGTGGAGCAGGTGTTAGATAAGGCCTCTCTAAAGAGGTAGTATTTCAGCTAAGACCGGAGGAATGAACAGGAATTAGTCCAGCTAAGAGTGGGAGAAGAATCAGTATACACTGAGGAAACAGCACATGCGAATGTCCTGATGTAGGAAAGAGCTTGGCGTGTTCATGTTCGAGGAATGAAGAGACCACTGTGGATGGACATGAGTGTTCAAGGGTGAAAGGGCACAAGGTAAAGCAGAAGAGCTAGACAAAGGCATATCTCACAGGGCCTCATAGATTATGACAAAGAAATTTGATTTTTTTTTTTTCTATTCTAAATGCAATGGATTGCTATTGGGAAATTTATGAGAAGGAAGATGAGATTAGATTGTTGTAAGATTATATTGATTTAAGGTTAGATCTTTTAAAAAGATCAGGTTGCTTAGTGGAAAATAAATTGGATAGGGACAAAGGAAGGAGTAAACCAATCAGACGTTGAGGTGAAATATAATGGTTGCTTGGACTGGAGTGGTGACTGTGTGGTGAAAAGAAAGACAAACTTGAAATATTTGGGAGGCAAAATCAACAAAAGCTAGTAATAGATTAAATTTGGAGCATGAGAGGAGGATATAGGATATAGTTTACTTATTTGTCTTCTCTTGGTATTTGATTAATGTCCTTATGTTACTAAATAATGTCAGCAGCCTTTCATTCAACAGATCTCCTTAATAACATGTTGCATAAGAACTTCTATACTCATTGTATATGATTTTGGGCTCTCTCTGTTCTTAACCAATCATATACAATACACATCCATGATTCTATACAGATATAAATAAATGACTGAATAAATACATAAATGTAGGAGAAGATACAAATCTTGCATACAGAAAAATTAGAAATAATTCATGGTAGATACCCTGCCCTCAAGAAGATGGAGCATAACTCCCCACTCTTTAAGTGTGGACTGCACATAGAGACTTACTTTCAAAGAGTACAGCATTGAAGTGGACGAACTTGGCAAACACTAACTCAGCTAATTTTACTTGCATATGATATTAATGATATTGTTTGATAATTTCTGCATTCTGTTGGATAACCTTTCTTTGGAATGGGCATGAATTTGGATCTCTTCCAGTCGGTTGGCCAGGTTGCTGTCTTCCAAATTTCTTGGCATAGATGCGTGAGTGCTTCCAGCATTGCATCCATTTGTTGAAACACCTTAATTGGTATTCCATCAATTCCTGGGCCTTTGTTTTTTGCCAATGCCTTCAGTGCAGCTTGAACTCCTTCCTTCAGCACCATTGGTTCTTGATCATATGCTACCTCCTGAAATCCTGAAGTGTGATATCATTAATATCACATGCAAGCAAAATTAGGTTGAAGATAATTCAAAAATGGTTGCAGCAGTACATCGACAGGGGAACTTCCAGAAATTCAAGCCCGATTCAGAAGAGGATGTGGAACTGGGGATATCGTTGCTGATGTTAGATAGACCTTGGCTGAAAGCAGAGAATACCAGAAAGATGTTTACCTGTGATTTATTGACTCTGCAAAGGCATTTGACTGTATGGATCATAAAAAATTATGGATAATATTTTGAAGAATGAGAATTGCAGAACACTTAATTGTCCTCATGTAGACCCTGTACATCGACCAAGAGGCAGTTGTTCGAACAGAACAAGGGAATTCTACGTGGTTTAAAATCCGGGAAGATGTGCATCAGGGTTGAATCCTTTCACCATACTTATTCAGTCTGCATGCTGAGCAAATAATCTGAGAAGCCGGACCATATAAAAAGAATGCAGTGTCAGGATTGGAGGAAGACTCAATAACAACCTGCAATATGCTAACCTTGCTTGCTGAAAGTAAAGAGGACTTGAAGCACTTACTAATGAAGATCAAAGAGCACAGCCTCAACATAAAGAAAACAAAAATCCTCATAACTAAACCAATAAGCAACATCATATAAACAGGAAATATTGAAGTTATCAAGGACTTCATTTTACTTGGACCTACAATCAATCCCCATGGAAACAGCAGTCAAGAAATCAAATGACATATTGCATTGGGCATATTACATTTGTGAAAGTCCTCTTTAAAGTGTTAAAAAGCAAAGATGTTACCTTGAGTACTAAGGGGTGCCTGACCCAAGCCATGGTATTTTCAATCACCTCATATGCATGAGAAAGCTGGACAATGAATAAGGAAGACTGAAGAAGAATTGATGCCTTTGAATTATGGTGTTGGTGAAGAATAATGAATATACCATGGACTGCCAGAAGAAGGAATAAATCTATCTTGGAAGAAGAACAGCCAGAATGCTCCTTACAAGTGAAGATGGAAAGACTTCGTGTCATATGCTTTGGACATGTTGTCAGGAGGGACTGTCCCTGGAGAAGGATATCACGCTTGGTAGAGTGTCAGCAAAAAAGAGAAAGGCCTCAACAAGATCGATTGACACGGTGGCTGTGACAATAGACTCAAACATCAATGACTGTGAGGATGGAGCAGGACCAGGCAGTGTTAAATTCTATTGTACATAGGGTCACTGTGAGTCGTAATTGACTTAGCAGCACTTAACAACAATAGCCTCAGTTAAGTGATCAAGGTCAACACCAACGGTAGTAAGTCACGTGAACAGTATGTACCCTTGATATAATGTGATGAAAATGGCATTTTACCTCTGTGGTCTTCCAAAAACGCATAACCTCCATTTAATCATAAGAAAAAGATATTAGACAAATCCAAATTGAAGGACATTCTACAAAATAACTAACCAGTACTCCTCAAAACTGTGAAGGTCATCAAAACCTAACAGACTGTCACAGCCCTCAAGAGGAGCCTAAAGAGACATGACAACTAAATGTAATTAGGCATCTTGGTTAGGAACCTTGAACAGAAAAAGGACATTTGGCAAAAACTAAGGAAATCTGCATAAACTACGGAGTTTAGTTAATAATAATGTATCAATATCTGTTCATTAATTGTAACAAAAGTACCATACTAATGTAAGGTATTAATAACAGTAGAAACAGTGGGAATGGGGGTATTGTGGGGGAGACAAGGAACCTATGGAAACGCTTTGTACTATCAGCCTATTGGCTCAATTTTCCTGTAAATTTAAAAAAACTGTTCTTAAAAATACAGTCTATTAATAAAAAAATTTAATTGAATAAATCTGACTTTATTTTAAAAAAACAATGTAACATGCACACCATACTCACATTTGGAGATTGATGATGACTTGTATTTCTTGAGAGGGTCATGATATTGAACTTAAGTTTGAATTCTAGCTCTCAAAAGCAGTATTTTCAAAGAGGATTTTCTTTTGTAATAAATATGTTTCCAGGGGAGAGACCAGATACTTTCAAAGAATTTTAATATTTAAGTCAACGAGAAATGAAAATCAGGCAGTGGACAAGGCATGTCATATCTAAATTACAGTTACGCTAGCTTGTTTTGTAATGGTGTTTCCATTTTTTTCCTCAGGCATGCCAGCCATATAATTATTACTAATAATATGTTATGATTTTATTTTCTAAAATTATTTATTCATCAAATAGTTACTAAGTGCCTGTGCAAGAGAAAGGGAAGAGAGCTTTCATATTCATTTGTTCAAATATTCATTCAAATATTTATTGAGGGCCTACTTGGCAAGAAGATTGAGATACAGATTTAAACAAAAGCTATATGGTTTCTGTCACCAGGATGTTTTCGGTGTACTCAGTATACTATGAGAGAGAAATTTTAAACCATAATACAAATTGCTCTATTAAAAGTCTATGAAGGAGAAGTAAGGAATGTTATGTGTCGGCCTTTATAGAAGTAACTTTCGATATATTTTTTTCTCACCTAATTATCACAATTTTCCAATGTGGATTATGTATGAGGAAACTGAGGCTCAGAGAGATTAAGCTTCTGTGTGCCAGGGGTCCCAGAGCAAGTAAGTCTTGGGACTGAATATCTAATTTAGATGTATCAGATTCTGAAGATCAAGCTTGAAAACACTGTATTATCTCCTGAATTTCACAAAACCCTGAGGGGCAGACCTTATCTTATTTTTTTTTACTAATGAGAAAACTGATACTGAGAGGAATTAGAGCTCAAATATCTTGAACAATTCATTTATTTTCCACTACATAATATTGCTTCCTCCAAACAAGCTTGGTTTCCACTTTGATGACACAAACTATACATGTGGAGACAGGGTCAATTTTTTTAAAAACTATTAAAATAAATTCTAGAATTGTTGGAACAAGCTATTATTAAGCCAAGAATGATATTTTAAGATAATTTTGGAAAATGTGTTACATCTGTCTTCTTTGCTGAATTTTGTTATTCCTCTATGCTGATCAAGTTTTTCATTGTATTTTGAACAAGGCTATTGCTATGGGTGAGAATGTAGGAGGGAAAACAGTTCTGCAAACGAAGAAGCTTACTCTTAACCAAATTATTTTATAAAGGAAAGTTTCCAAGAACAATATACAATTTATATCATTCAGAGTTTCGCTGATTTTTTTTTTTTTTTTTTAGCTTTTGCAGATTATTTGGATGATGCCATTGATATAATAGGATACCTTGAATTTTTCCTTGCGAACTCACAACATACTAATGTTTATGTGGGGTTTATGTAGGGGAAAGAAGATTTTATTTTTTAAAGAACAACATAAATAATAGAAAAGGAAACCAAGATTAGTTTTGTAGAAAACCTATATAACACTGCTTAAGAGTCTTTTTGTTCTCATGTTGTTTGCAGCAAAAAAAGTGGGCTAAGAAAATGATATAAGAAATAGAAAAAACATGTGAAAGAAAATACAAAAACAGTGTATTAAAATATTCTTAGTAATATGTTTAGGACAGAATGAATTACCCAAACTGTATAACCTCCAAGTTTATGTTTCTATTAGACTCTGTGGTGACGATAACAATGTATATGCATTTTCATAGAAAAATCTTGGAAACATTTCATAAAGATTTCCTCTCTTTTTCTTGTCCCTTTCTCTCTTTTTGCATCTCTATTCTTATTTCAGCCATATATAAATCCTCGTATTTTAAAACTCTCATAGAACTTTAACCCCCACAGCTGAAATAGATAAATATAACCAGTATTCCACCTTAAAACCTAAGGAAAACACAGAAGAATATGTTTCCCTATGAATCAAAACCTGGAAAGAAAGTAAAAGGTTGGCTTTGCTTACATTCTGGTCTGCTCCTATTAAGCATGTTTCTCCTTTTTCTTGCCCTTCCGCCACCCCCCAACCACCTTTTCCCTCTCCTGGTGTCCCTCCAAACAGATTACTGTTACTTAACTGACAGTGAAAATGGCAGCTTTATTATATTTTCATAGATTCAGTAAGCATTTGCTGAGTGCCTACTGTTCACTCATTCTTTCTATTAATATATGTTGAGTGCCTACCACATGCCAGGTATAGTTGCAGGGTTGGGGAAAAGAGAAAGAAACAATCCTTAGAGCCAGGACTTTGTAACATAGAAAAGTAAAAACCAAAAACCTAAATCCTGTTATCAGGGAAGATGATAGCCTAATAAGGGAGATGAGGCATAGAATGACTAACTACATTTTTGATGAATATCATGGTAGATTTAAAAAAAAAAAAAAAAAAAGGAAGTCCTGCCGGAGGACTTCAGAAGAAGGCTACAATATTGATTTCAAGTAGTTTTTCTTTTTTCTTTAAAAATATCTAATCTTTCATTCAGCCTAGAAAAATATCTTTAACAAGTATACGTCAGGACATTTGCTATTGCAATTGACTGAATCTCAATTCAAACTGGCTTAAGCAAAATAAGGAATTTGTTGGCCATGAAATGGAAAAGATCATGGTACTTCAGCCAAAGTTGGATCCAGATACTCAAACACTGTTATCAAGACTCACTCTCTTCCTTTCTAACTTCATCCCCTCTGTTCTCCTTCACGTTAGCTTTATTCCAAGCAGTTCTTTTCACATGTTGGCCCCTAGTAGCTCCAGGCCTTCATCCTGTCAGCACTTAGCTCACCAAAAAAAGAGCTTCTCTTTTCCAATAGTTTAGGAGTAAGTTTCATTCAACTGAGTTTGGTCCTGTGCCCACCCCTGAACACTTACTGTGACCAGTTCACCTGCCATCCCTGAAGCACCGCTGGAGGTAAGATCAAGTGAACCCAAGAGAAGGGTTGCATTCCAAAGAAACATCTGGGTGGGGGTAGCAGAAGGCCAGCAAGCCAACAAATTTCCACTACAACTGGGCATGATATGCTTTTCCACTTATGTAGGTCTCTTTCAGTTTCTTGCAGATGTGTTTTGTAGTAGTCTTTGTATAGGTCTTTTATATCCCTGGTTAGATTTATTCCTAAGTATTTTCTTGGGGGCTATTGTAAATGGTATTGATTTGGTGAATTCCTTTTTGAAGTTCTCTTTGTTGGTATAGAGGAATCCAACTGATTTTTGTATGATAATCTTGTATCCTGCAACATTTATGAAAACTTCTATTAGTTCCGGTAGCTTTCTTGTGGATTCTTTGGGGGTTTTCTGGTTATAAGATCATATCATCTGCAAATAGGGATAGTTTAACCTCTTCTTTACCAATTTGGATGCCCTTTATTTCTTTTTCTTGCCTTACTGCTCTAGCTAGGACTTCCAGCATACTGTTGAATAAGAGTGGTGATAAACAACAAAAAGAACATTGAAGAGGAAATAACCAAATCAATACCATTCACAGTAGCCCCCAAGAAGATAAAATACTTAGGAATAAATCTTACCAAGGATGTAAAAGACCTATACAAAGAAAACTACAAAGCTCTACTACAAGAAATTAAAAAGGACATACTTAAGTGGAAAAACATACCTTGCTCATGGATAGGAAGACTTCACATAGTAAAAATGTCTATTCTACCAAAAGCCATCTATACATACAACGCACTTCTGATCCAAATTCCAATGTCATTTTTTAAGGTGATAGAGAAACAAATCACCAGTTTCATATGGAAGGGAAAGAAGTCTCGGATAAGCAAAGTATTACTGAAAAAGAAGAAGAAAGTGGGAGGCCTCACTCTACCTGATTTCAGAAGCTATTATACAGCCACAGTAGTCAAAACAGCTTGGTACTGGTACAACAACAGGCACATAGACCAATGGAACAGAATTGAGAACCCAGATATAAATCCATCCACGTATGAGCAGCTCATATTTGACAAAGGACCAGTGTCAGTTAATTGGGGAAAAGATAGTCTTTTTAACAAATGGTGCTGGCATAACTGGATATCCATTTGCAAAAAAATGAAGCAGGACCCATACCTCACACCATGCACAGAAACTAACTCCAAGTGGATCAAAGACCTAAACATAAAGACTAAAACGATAAAGATCATGGAAGAAAAAATAGGGACAACCTTAGGAGCCCTAATACAAGGCATAAACAGAATACAAAACATTACCAAAAATGATGAAGAGAAACCAGATAACTGGGAGCTCCTAAAAATCAAACACCTATGCTCATCTAAAGACTTCGCCAAAAGAGGAAAAAGACCACCTACAGACTGGGAAAGAATTTTCAGCTATGACATCTCCGACCAGCGCCTGATCTCTAAAATCTACATGATTCTGTCAAAACTCAACCACAAAAAGACAGGCAACCCAATCAAGAAGTGGGCAAAGGATATGAACACACACTTCACTAAAGAAGATATTCAGGCAGCTAACAGATACATGAGAAAATGCTCTCGATCATTAGCCATTAGAGAAATGCAAATTAAAACTACGATGAGATTCCAAGGCTGGCATTAATCCAAAAAACACAAAATAATAAATGTTGGGGAGGCTGCGGAGAGATTGGAACTCTTATACACTGCTGGTGGGTATGTAAAATGGTACAACCACTTTGGAAATCTATCTGGCGTTATCTTAAACAGTTAGAAATAGAACTACCATACAACCCAGAAATCCCACTCCTCAGAATATACCCTAGAGATACAAGAGCCTTCACACAAACAGATATATGCACACCCATGTTTATTGCAGCTCTGTTTACAATAGCAAAAAGCTGGAAGCAACCAAGGTGTCCATCAACGGATGAATGGGTAAATAAATTGTGGTATATTCACACAATGGAATACTACGCATCGATAAAGAACAGTGACGAATCTGTGAAACATTTCATAACATGGAGGAACCTGGAAGGCATTATGCTGAGCGAAATTAGTCAGAGGCAAAAGGACAAATATTGTATAAGACCACTATTATAAGATCTTGAGAAATAGTATAAACTGAGAAGAACACATACTTTTGTGGTTACGAGGGAGGGAGAGAGGGAGGGAGGGAGGGAGAGGGTTTTTTATTGATTAATTAGTAGATAAGAACTACTTTAGGTGAAGGGAAGGACAACACTCAATACATGGAAGGTCAGCTCAGTTGGACTGGACCAAAAGCAAAGAAGCTTCCAGGATAAAATGAATGCTTCAAAGGTCAGCGGAGCAAGGGCAGGGGTTTGGGGACCATGGTTTAAGGGGACTTCTAAGTCAATTGGCAAAATAATTCTATTATGAAAACATTCTGCATCCCACTTTGAAATGTGGCGTCTGGGGTCTTAAATGCTAACAAGCGGCCGTATAGATGCATCAATTGGTCTCAACCCACCTGGATCAAAGGAGAATGAAGAACAAGAACACCAAGGTCACACTACAACTAAAAGCCCAAGAGACAGAAAGGGCCACATCAACCAGAGACCTACATCATCCTGAGACCAGAAGAACTAGTTGGTGCCCGGCCACAATCGATGACTGCCCTGACAGGGAGCACAACAGAGAACCCCTGAGGGAGCAGGAGATCAGTGGGATGCAGACCCCAAATTCTCATAAAAAGACCATACTTAATGGTCTGACTGAGACTAGAGGAATTCCGGCGGCCATGGTCCCCAGACCTTCTGTTGGCACAGGACAGGAACCATCCCCGAAGACAACTCATCAGACATGAAAGGGACTGGACAGTGGGTAGGAGAGAGATGCTGATGAAGAGCGAGCTAATTATATCAGGTGGACACTTGAGATTGTGTTGGCATCTCCTGTCTGGAGGGGGGATGGGAGGATAGAGAGAGTGGGAAGCTGGCAAAATTGTCACGAAAGAGAGACTGGAAGGGCTGACTCATTAGGGGGAGAGCAAGTGGGTGTACGGAGTAAGATGTATGTAAACTTATATGTGACAGTCTGACTTGATTTGTAAACGTTCACTTGAAGCTCAATAAAAGTTAATAAAAAAAAAAAAAAAGAGTGCTGATAAAGGGCATCCTTATTTGGTTCCCATTCTCAAAGGGAATGGTCTGTCTCCATTTAGAATGATGCTGGTTTGTGTTGTAAATCTTAACCTCTATGCCTGTGATTATAGTCTCATTTTAGAATGAGTTGTCTTTGTTATGTCAATGAGACAGGATTAGTGCAGGATGTGTCTTGAGTCGTTCTCTTTTGAGATATAAAAGAGATTAAGCAAGCAAGTTAACAGCAGAGATGGGGGAAGAGAGATGCCAAGTCCCATGAAGATCATCTAGGAGCAGAAGCTGAAATAGACAAGGACCTTCCTCCAGAGCCGACAGAGAGAGAAAGCCTTCTCCTAGAGGCAGCATGCTGGATTTGGACTTCTGGCCTCCTAAACTGTGAGGAAAGAAATTTCTGTTTGTTAAAGCCACGTTTATGTGGTACTTCTGTTATAACAGCACTAGATAACTAAGATAACTAGGACAGACTTTGGTCTGGGTGTGGGGTGCTGCTCCAATGGAGACGTAAAATGTAGAATTGGTTTTGGAATTGGGTAATGGGTGCAGGCTCAAAGAGTTTTAAGGTGGCTAATAGTAAAAGCCTTGATTACCTTGAAGAGACTGTTGGTAGAATTATAGGCATGTAAAAAGCAATCCTGGTGAGGGCTCAGAAGGAAGTGAGGAGAGCTATAGAGAAAGTCTGTATCATCTTAGGGAATACATATGGTGCCAGCTAGAAATGTAAACATTAAATGTGCTTCTGGTGAGGCTTTAAAAGAAAATGATGAACATGTGATTGGACAGTGGAGGAAGGGTGATGCTTTTTATGCAGTGGGAAAGAACTTGTCTGAATTATGTTCAAATGTTTGGTGGAAAGTAGAACTTGTATGTGATGAACTTGGATATCTGGCTGAGGAGACTTCTAAGCAAGTGTCTCAAAGGGGTCACATATTTTCTCCTTGTTGCTTATAGTAAAATGTGAGAGGAAAGGTGGACTTAAAAAAAGAAAGTGAAAAATGAAAACAGAACTTAAAACATTTGGAAAATTCTGTTGTACAAACTAAGGACATGTATCCTAGAACATTCACCAAGGACATGGCTACACAATCTTTTGTTAAAGAGATTAAGCCCATGACTGATGGCTTTCACTATCTATCAGAGCAGAAAACTCATCAGCTTAGACTGAAGGGAACAGAGAAAGAATGAAAGGAAAGAATGCTGTTTGCCTCTTGGAATTCTACAGGCAGGAAACAGGCTAAAGGAACTACACCTGTTGCCCTCCAAGAAGAGGAAAGGACCATCCCTGGAGCAGCTTAGAGATCAGCTGAACTGCTGAAAGGCTCACAGTAGCAGGGCTGCATTGGTATCAAAGGGTGGGGCCAGAGTATCCTGGATCTCAAAGGGTGGGGCCACAGCCTTCCAGGTTTCAAAGAGTCATATTTTTGCCGAATCAGTTCCAGATGTGGGGTTGCAGTTAAGGTGTGTCAGGGTGATAGGACTTCTGCCCAAAGTTCAGGTGGCCTGGCTGCCATGTCCAAAGGAAAGAACAGGGCATACGGGGCCAAGGAGGTGGGATTGCCACTCAGATGTACTATGAGAATGGGACTGCCTAAAGCCAAGTGAACAGAGTTGTGATCCCAGTGGGCATGGAAGGTGGAGCTGAAGCCCAGGCATAAGGGATCTCCATTCAGAATCCAGAGGGGATAGCCAACACCCAGAGTCTGCTGGGGGCCATTGCCCAGATGATCTTAAAAGAGGAGAGAACTATTCTCAAGGTTTGAGGGCTAATGTAATTTGTTTTGGATTTGCTTGATGCCTGTTATTCCTTCTTTCCCTCCAGTTTCTTCCATTTGTAATGGAAATGTCTACCTTGTGCCTATTCCACCTTTGTACTTTGGAAGCAGATAACTTTCACAGGTTCATAGATGAAGAGGAATTTTGCCCCAGGATGAAATATGCTTAATATGGTTAAAGTCTCACCCATATTTGATTTCAGTGATACAGAAGGTGAGATTTTGGAATTGGAGTTGATATAAGACTTTTGGAATGATGTGATAGAGGTGAATGTGTTTTGCATGTGCCAGGGACACGAATTTTGGGAGCCAAAGGGTGGGATGTTATGGATTGGATTATGTATCTGAAAAATATGTGTTGTAAAACCTAATCTCTATGCCTGTGATTATAATCCCATTTGGGAATGGGTTGTCTTTGTTATGTTAATGAGACAGGATTAGTGTAGGGTGTATTTTGAGTCAATCTCTTTTGAGATACAAAAGAGAAGAGAAGCTAGCAGAGATGGGGGAAGAGAGACACCAAGCCACATGAAGATTGCCCAGGAGGAGAAGCTCAAAGAGACAAGTACCTTCCTCCAGAGCTGACACAGAGAGGAAGCCTTTCTGGCACCCTGAATTTGGACTTCTCATCTTCTAAACTGTGAAAAAATAAATTTCTGTTTGTTAAAGCCATGCATTTGTGGTATTTCTATTATAGCAGCACTAGATGACTAAGACAACAGGCTAGAGATGGTGAGACCCTGAGTCTAAACAAGAGATGTGACAATGGAGAGGACCAAATAAAAAAAATATTTAGGAAGTAGAGTCATCAGTACTTGGTAACTGATTGGACACGAGGGGAGAAGGAAGAGAAGTCTTAGGATGATTCCGATTTCAGGGTACTGTCAAATAAGTTGTTTACTGAAGAAGGAGGATCAGGTTTGGGAAGGCGCAGGACAAAGACGACAAGTTCTGTTTTGTACATGTTGAAGTTGAGTAGCTTGTGGAATCCCTGACAGGTGAGGTCCAATTAGTATCTCAGAAAAGAAACATGGTTACAGGAGTCCAAAATCACCAAATAAATGATAGCATCATGGGGTTAGATGACTCTTCTACTATCAAAAGAAACCATTTTGTAACGTAAATATAATAATTTTAAAATCAACAAATACTTATTTTATGCTGTAGTAGGGATAAAGAACAGTCCTATTGTTCAAGGAGTTTATATTGTTACACATACATCATAATTTGTTTTGTGAGTTTAAAATTGGTACATTAGAATTTCTTAATTTTAAAACTGTTTTTTCTTTTTAATCATGAAAGCAATGTATGCTTTTTTGTAAAAAATAGAAACAAAATGAAATATTAAGATAAAAATCAAAAACACTTGTAATTCCACTTTGCAGATATCACAATTTTGGGATAGTTTTCCATCTTTTTTTCTAACTACATTTTACACACAACCTTGTTTTTGCAGTTTTTATAACATACATATTTTCAGCTTTGTATCTGCTTTTTTACTTTATATTCTTGATTATTTTCCATGTCATTAAAAAGTCTTCATATTAATCACTTTTCATGGCTGCATTATGTTCCACCTATTTATTGGATGTTCATCTCCTTATTGATGGCATTCATATTGTTACTACTCTTTCAATATTGTAAATCATGCTTTAGTATCTTTACATAAATATTTGCACCATTTCTGTTTTTCTTTTTTTTCTTTAGGATAGAGATTTAAAAGGAAACTACTGAATCAAAAGATGGAAACATTTTCAAGTGTCTTGTTATAGAATGCCAAACTGTTTTCCAGAAAGCTTGTGAGAAGCTATCAGAGTGCCTCCTGTCACACTCACCATCAGTAAGAATGTTAATTTAAAAACAAACTTCACTACTTTGACTGATAAAACAAATAAACTATATTGCGTGAAAGAAGCCAGACCAAGAAAGAGTATATTGTATGCTTCTACTTATACGAAACTCTAGGAAATACAAACTCAGAGCGAGAGAAAGCAGACCAATGCCTGTCTGGGGATCAGAAGTGAGGAGGAGGGAGGGATTACAAAGTGACAGGAGGAAACTTTGAGGGTGATGGATATGCTCACTATTTTGATTGTGGTGATGTTTTCACAGGTGTATGCATATGTTAAAATTTGATATCAAATTGTACACTTTATATAAATGTGGTTTATTATGTATCAATTATACCTGAATAAAGCTGTTCAAAATTAAGAAATAAAAATTCTTTTAATCTGATTTTTAAAAACTACTAATGAGTGTGAACATTTTCCACATGTTTTAGTTATTGGTATACACTTCTGTCATTTTTCCACGTTCCTTGTTAATTTTTCTACCTAGGTCTTAGCAATTTTCTCTTGGATTATGTGAACTTTTTATATATTAAGAAAATTAAACATTGAAGCTCTCCAGATTTCTTTTCTCTGTAATTTTTCTGTTACAACATGTTTCTGGCAGAAGTCACTCATTTACGCAAAATGATTTTAACCAAAAGGATGGCCTATAACCACACAAATCTCTAAACTACAGTAAACGTTAATCATCATTTTGCAAAACAAAACAAAAGATAGTTTAAACTCAATCCAAACTAGGAAATGAAAGGGTGTTACAACCCAGGCCTTTAAAAGAATTGGCATCTAAAATATCTTGCACGTTTTGCTTTTGTGTTTTGAAGCTACGTTGTGAAATTATTATGACATATTAAACAGTGAAGATGAAGGGCCATTCTTACAAAAACTACACGACACGACTCTGGGAGTTTGGCTAGGAGTTACCGTTTACAATGGTACATGCAGTAACGCCCTCCTCGACTTCCTTGGGCTCCTCTTTTGGCTGTTTACACAGAAAACCAAAACTGAGTGGGTAGTGCCATGGATGATCTCACGCTGGCATGACGTCAAAAGCCCTTGACGTCAGAAGGCGGTCGCCACGGGGACCGTTCGCCACCGACGGCGGAGTCGTGAAACCCCATCCCTACACTCTTCGTTTCTGCTTGGGCGTCTGCAGGGTCTAAGCTGCTGAAGAAGCTTTAACCTTAAGGGGGCCTCAGGGAGAGGAGTTGTGCTGCCGCCGCCGAGAGCCCCACCTCCGCGGCTCTGGGTCTGGGGCCCCGGCCTGTGGCGGCAAGCGGCGGCCGCTGGAGGCGGGAGGCGGCGGCGGCCGCGGGCGGCCCGCCCGGGTCTCCCTTGCTCTGTGCAGGGCCGGGAGAGAGGATCCGCCATATTGGAGCTGGAGACGAAGGTGTCTCGTAGCCGCAGCGCGAGGCGGTTGGAGGTGGCGGTGCTGGCCTGGATCGGGGAGGAGTCGCCTCTCCTGGGGCCTTCAGTCCTGGGGAGTGAATGAGCCGCTCACACTAGTCTCCTCCCCGCCCACTCCCTCCACTTTCTGCCGCCGGGACCGGGCCGGGAGGGGGCTGGAGCCAGCGGTGGCGGCGACAGCGGCAGGATGTTCTCCAAGAAGCCGCACGGGGACGTGAAGAAGTCCACCCAGAAGGTGCTGGACACCAAGAAGGACGCGCTGACCCGCCTCAAGCACCTGCGCATCGTCATCGGTGAGGAGCGAGGGGTGGCGGCACCGAGAGGCCTGGGTTGCCCGGCCTTCCCTCCCCTGGGGATCTCTGGTGATTCGCCCTCGGGAGCTGGTGCGTCCGGACCTGGCGCGGTGCGGGAGCAGAGGGCGAGGTGTCGCCTCTGCGGAGACCTGGGAGGGCGGAGAGTTTGGGGAAGGGAAAACTTGGCCATTGGCAAACACTAATCACTATTAACCCAGGGTTATCTAATTTTGAGTTAATAGTTCAGATTCATTAAAAAAAAAATCATTATTCCAAAAGCTTAGATCTTTGCGACTTTCGGAAGACTTGGTGTGGTGTTTATAGGATATGTTTGCCAAATGACTACCGCCATTTCCACCCGGTATAAACCTTAATTTTTCGTTTCAAGTTTCTTGGCTGATGAGGGCAAGGAGTGGGCAGTTATACCTCTTTGGGAAGTGGGTGGTTCCCAAAAAGCTTGTGGAAAAGAGCCCCGCCCTTATGCACTCTTGTTCATCATTACTGTCATTTAGAGGGAGAACTATTAATTATGGGGGGGGGGAGTAGTTTATAGCTTCCTTCTCTTCTCGAGAATTGTATTTTTATTTAATTCAATTTTTTTTAAAGTCGGCTGCCCTCTACCTGTTTTGCTGGCAGACCAAACAGTGCCCTGAGTTTTGGATGTAATGTTAAACAGTGCCCTGAGTTTGGATATTTGGTCATTTCATAGCCTGATAATGGCTGTAATAGTACTTAGGCCATTATGTACTTGCCATTAAGGAGCCTTCTGGTCAGTACTTGCATTTTTTTTTTGATGAAGATATTTGAGGTCAAGAGGAAAATGACTTTGCCTGTGTTGATTGGTAGTTACTGGCAGAACTGAATTTAGAACCCAGATGCTAGTTTAGAGTATTATCTCAAGCTGTCTTCCTAATGAGTATTTGTTTTGGAAAGTGATGTTTATTAGTGAGAGATGTAAGTCCCTTATTTAAAGTACGTGCTTCCCCACTAATACACAACATTTATATGGACTTTATTGTTTACAAAGTGATTTCACATAATTTTTCATAATGAATCCTCACGGTAAATCTAGAAGCAGATATTATTATCCTCCATTTTTATAGATGAGAAAGCCGAAGTTTGGAAAAGTTAAGTGGTCAACGTCTAAGTAGAAGGCTGATTCAGAACAGGTTTTATGACTCCAGTGCAGCTTTTTTGTTTTTTACTTTTCCTACATTTATGACAGCTAATCTTTATCACAAGTAAGTTGTATTTTTTTCCTGTGGAATGGTGAAAAAGCAATTCATGCAGCTTGGCAATATGAAACTAAGCTCAGTTTTCAGGAAAATACAAATCTTCTAAATATAGTTCAGAGTATGATCTTTTCTACTTGAGAGTTAAGTCACTGAAGAAAAAATTTGACAGAGAGTGGGACATAGAAAACTAATGTAGGAAAATATGGATCACAATAATGTGGCACCTACTTGGGACAAACTGTAGGTTGTATAATGGCAGAGCTATAAATTTTAGGTCCAATAAAGTATTGAGATTTCCTAAGTTAACTGCTGTAGTTCTTTAGTTATAGAATGGTTAAGGAATGGTTCATGTATACTTCTTTGGCATAGAAAATTTTTTCTGTCTGGGAGACCTGGTCTAAATTTAAGAGGTCACATATGTCAGATGTTTTATAGGGCCTGGTTTCCTCCATTTGAAAACAAAACAATAATATAATTAAAACAAAACAAAACAAAACCCTTTTGCTTCTTAGTAAGTTATGGACTGTTTTTAATGGAGCATTTTTATCCTGTATATGTGTGTGTGCATGTATAAACATTTAAAATACCCTTAAGACCCTTCAAATGGAGAATGCTGTGCTTTCAGACTCCCTGCCCTGTGAGTGGAGGAGGTCCATATAGAGAGATTATTATACTTCAGTAGTTTTAGCGCAGTAGTTCTCAACCAGGAAAAGTTTTGCCCGACAGAGGATGATTGGCAGTTTCTGGAGATATTTTTGATTGTCATGACTACGGTAGAGGTACTATTGGCATCTAGTGGGTAGGGGCCAGGGATGCCGCTAAACATCTTGCATCACAATAACTGTCTAGCCCAATATGTCAGTAGTGTAGAGATTGAGAAACCTTTTCAAAACATAGAGTAAGAGATGGACCTCCAAATGCTATGTTGTTTTTAGGTGTCATGAAGTTGATTTCAAATCATAGCAACCGCGTGTGTGCAGAGTAGAGCTATCCCATAGGGTTTTTCTAGGCTGTAATCTTCATGGGAAGCAGATTGCCAAGTCTTTCTCCTGAAGGGCCACTGGGTGGGTTAGAACTGCCAACCTTTCCGTTAATAGCTGAGCATTTAACCATTGCATCACCAGGCCTATATCAGTTATAGTAATTAAATTCAATAAAGTATTCTCTGTCTAAATAATTACAGTTATTTTGTTTGAAATATGGTTAATATAATTGTTAAGAAAATGATTAGGAGAGAGGAGATGACAAAAGCTGAAAGGCATTCTTAAGAGATCGGCCAATCCAGTCCCTCATTTTTTAGTTGGAAGAGACACTTCATATCCTTTTTTGTAGGAGACGCAGGTTTTACATCAGGTAAACACAATGAGGAAACTGTTTAGTTAGCAGAGTTGTTGAGTGTTGCCAACTATGCAAGATTTTGATTTTTGTTTGTTCTCATCTGATCTGTATTTTTAACCCGTAAATTAAACTGCCACTCACTCAAGGGTACTTATAGGAGAATTGAATGCATCCAAGTATCTGAGGGCATAATCGTAATTTAAACATCTGATGTAAACCTTTTTCCTGGCATGTGTTCCCACTGTAGGACAATTCCAGTTGCATTTATAGAACTTGATTGTGAAGGAACGGAGTCCCTGAGTAGTGCAGATAGTTAAGCGCTCGACTACTAGTGGAAAGCTTGGCAGTTCAAACCCACACAGAGAGAGGTACCTTGGAAGACAGGCCTGGCAGTCTGCTTCTGAAAGGCCACATCCTTGAAAACCCTATGGAGCAGTTCTGTTCTGCACACATGGGGTTGGCATGAGTCAGAATTGACTTGATAGCAACTAACAACATTGAGATGAATAGATGGTTTTTTCTTTTTTGTTTGTTAATACGATGAATTACATTGATTTTCAAATGTTAAACCAATCCTGCATTCCTGGGTTTAAATCCCAGTTGGTTATGCTGTATTGTCTTTTATATATTGTTGAATTCAATTTGCTAAAATTTCGTTAATAATTTTTGCATCTATATTCATGAGAATATTGTTCTGTAGTTTTTTGGTAATGTGTCTAATTTTGGTATCAGGTAATGCTGGCCTCATAGTATGAATTGGGAAATATTCCTTCCTGTTTAATTTTCTGGAAGTATTTGTGTATCATTGGTAGTTTTCTTCATTAAATGTTTGGTAGAATTCAGCAGTGAAGACATTTGGGTATGGAGTTTTCTTTGTGGGAAGGTTTTTAACTGCAGTTTCAATTTCTTTAGGCATATTCAGGTTATCTATTTCTTCTTGAGTGAGCATTGGTAGTTTCTTTCAGGCAATTTGCCCATTTTGTCTAAGTTGTCAAATTTATAGATATAAAGTTGTCCATAATATTCACTTATTATCATTTGAGTAGTTACAGAATCTGTGGTGATGTCACCTCTCTCAATTTTGGTATTTGTGGATTTTTTTCCTGAACAGCCTGACTAGAGATTTATCACTTTTATTGATATTCTTAGAAGAATCAGCTTTTGGCTTTGTTGATTTTCTGCATTGCTTTTCTTCTCATTGATTTCTGCTTTGATCTTTATTATTTCCTTTCTTCTGCTTAGTTTGATTTAATTTGCTCTTCTTTTTCTAGCTTCTTAAAATGTAAGCTGAAGTTACTTTCTTTGAGACCTTTCTTCTTTCTAATACAGGCATTTGGTGATATAAATTTTCCCCTAACTACTGTTCTAATAACATCCCTTAAATTATATTTTGTAATTTCATTTTCAATTAGGTCCAAAATACTTCCTCACTTGCCTTTTGATTTCTTCTTGATCTGTGGGTTATTTAGAAGTGTGTTCTTTAGCTTCATATGTTTTTGCATAGTTCAGTTATCTTTTTGTTATTGATTACTAATTTACTTTCATTGTAGTCAGAGAACATACTTTTTATAACTGGAATTCTTTATCGTTTATTGAAATTCATTTGATGGCCCAAAATATGTTTCAACTTCGTAAATATTCTCTGTGCATTTGAAAAGAATCTATATTCTGTGTTGTCGAGTGTCCTAAAAATGTTAATTAGGGCAAGTTGTTTGATGGTTTTGTTCATGTTTTCTGTAGCCTCACTGAATTTCTGTCTACTCATTCTATCAATTATTGAGAGAAGAGTATTGAAGTCTCTAACTGTAATTGTGAATTTGTCTATTTCTTTTTGTGCACTTTTATGAGATTTTGTTTCTTATTTTTTTCCCTAAATTTTTTAATTTTATTGTTTTCCCTGAGAATATACCCAACAAAACATACACCAGTTCAGCAGTTCCTGCATGTACAATTTAGTGACATTGATTATATCCTTTGAATTGTGCAACTATTTTCACCCTCGTTTCCTGAGTTGTTCCTCCCTCACTGACATAAACTCACAGATCCCTAATCTTTCAAGTTGCTGTTCAGTCCCATGTAGATAGTTCTTAAAAGAGCATAATGCTCAAGGCAGACATTTTTTACTAGTTAAGCTAAACCAGTATTGGTTTTAAGAAGACTACAGGAGATATTTTTGGTTCAAGGTTTATAGAAAATTCAGAGCAGTAGTTTCAAGGGTTCATCCACCCTCTGTGGCTCCGGAAAGTCTGGAAGTCCGTGAGAATTTTAAATTCTGTTCTACATTTTCCCTCTTTTGATCAGGATTCTTCTATGGAATCTTTGATAAAGATACCTTCACAGCCTACCTTTGAGTGATATTATACCACTTCTGAGGTAGTATGAGAGCCTTTGTACAATAATACTTCCGTTCCCCCCACCAACCTTTATGCTGTTGTCATACATTTTACTTATTCATATGCTGTAAACCTCACACTGAATATCATTATTTTTGTGTAAGCAGGCAATTATCTTGTAAAGATTTTTAAATAATAAGAACAAGTGTTGTATGTTTATCCATGTGATAATATTTGCAGTGCTTTTCATTCCTTTGTATAGATACACATTTCCATTCAGTATCATTTTCTCCCTGAGGGATTTAATATTTCTCCTGGTGGACGACGTCTCCTGGTGATGGCTTTATGGTTTTTGCTTTTCTGAAAAAGTCTTTATTTTGCCTTCTTTTTAAAATATTCTTTTCACTTTTGAAAGATATTTTTGCTGTGTTTAGGACTCTAGGTTGATAGTTTTTTTCTTTCAATTCTTTAAAATTTACGCTGCTGTCTTCTTGCATTGTTTCTAATAAGAAGTCTGCTGTCATTCTTATCTTAGTTACTCTCTACGTAATACGTCTTTTTCTCTGGCTGCTTTTTATCTCTTCATCACTGGTTTTGAGCAATTTGGCTTTGATGTGCTTTGGTGTAGTTTATATTTCTTGGCTTGGGGTTCAGTGGGGTTCATTTTCAAATGTAGAAAAATTTTGACCATTTTTTTAAAAATTTATTAGCCCCTTCCTTTTTGGATTCCAGTTATTAGCATATTAGAAAGTATTAATATTATATTAGTGTATCAGGAAGAGGGGATAGACATTGGTGCTACAGTGGTAGAATTCTCACCTTCCGTGTGTGAGACCCGGGTTTGATTCCCAGCCAGTGCACCTCGTGTAGCCACTATCTGTCAGTGTTGGTTTGTGTGTTGCTATGATGCTGAACCATGCTTGGTAAAGCAGAGGGTCAGTGAAAGAGAGGACCCTCAACAATGAGATGGATTGACACAGTGGCCGCAATGATGCACTCAAGCATAGCAATGATAGTGAGGATGGCACAGGACCAGGCGGTGTTTTGTTCTAATGTACGTAGGATCACTGAATCAGAACTGACTTGACACCACATAACAACAACAACAACAACAACATGGTGCTGAACTGGTTTCAGTGGAGCTTCCAGACTAAGATGGACTAGAAAGAAAGACTTGATGATCTACATCTGAAAATTACCAACGAAAGCCCTAATCAGTCACAGTGGTTAGGTCTGCAACTGATCATGAGAACCAGGCAGGGTTTTGTTCCTTTGTGCATGATGTTGCCATGAGTCAGAGGCCAACTCGACAGCAGCTAACAACAACAGCATATTGTTGTTGTTGTTAGATGCTGTCAGGTTGGTTCTGACTCATAGCAATCCTATCTATAGGACAGAGTAGAACTGTCCCATAGCGTTTCCAAGAAGCGGCTGGTAGATTTGAACTGCTGACCTCTGGGTTAGCAGCTGAGCTCTTAACCACTATACCACCGGGGCTCCAAACATATTAGACAACATATTAGGAAGTATTATTAGTATATTTAAAGGTCTCATAGCTCACTGATAACTCTCTTCTTTTTTGAGGAGTGTTTTTCTTCCTGTGTTTTATTTTGGATAATTTCTTCTGTTAACTCTTCAGTTCACTACTGTTTTTTCTGCTCTGCAATTAATCTTGTCTAGTTTGTCATCTTAGTCATTGTAGTTTTCATCTCTAGTTCATTTTGAATCTTTTTCAAAAATATCTTCCATGTGTTTTCTTAGCTTTTAGAACATAGGGAATATAGTTAAAATAGCTATTTTAATATACTTCTCTGCTAATTCTAACATCTCTTTCAATTTTTGGTCAGTTTCAATTGATTGATTATTCTCCCCATTATTGGTTGTGTTTTATTGCTTCCTTATGTGCCTGCTAGTCTTTGGATACCTGATATTGTGAATTTTACCTGATTAGGTACTGGATATTTTGTATTCTTAAAAATATTTTTGAACATTTTTCTGGGAAGCAGTCAGATTATTGAAAACAGTGTGATCGTTTTGAGTCTCGCTTTTATGATTTAATTCATGAGTCTACGGTAGTGTTCCATCTAGGACTAATTATTAGCTACTTAAGCAATTATCTTCCTAAGTGTCCTACCCAATGCTTCGTGAATTATAAATTATCTTCTAGTACAACTCTTGGGAACAGGTACTATGTGAGTGCCTGGTACTAGTCTCTCTAATCCTTTTGCATGGTTCTTTCCCCTGCCTTGGGTAGTTTTCTTACAAGTATGCTGTGATCGATGCTCTGCTAAATAAATTGAAAGGGACCCTCTTCAGTCTCCTAGGGTCTCACTGTGAAGCTGTCTTTTCTTTGGTACTATGTCCTGTGAACTCTCGTTGCGTTGGTACCCCTGAACTCTCAGCTCTGTTTTCTCAACTCATGGAGTCTTCTGGACACCACCTGGATTACTTCTCCTTTTTGTCGAAGCCTGGAATCTCTCTCAAGGCAGTAAATTGGAGCAGTAGTAAGGCACACCTCATTTATTTTCCATCCCTGAGGGCTCGTGTCCTTACCTAATGCCTAGTGTCTTGAAAACTGTTGTTTCTTATATTTCATCTTTTTTTTTCCCCTCAGAAAAAATGGGGTGTTTATTGTTTCCATCTTGTGATTGTTATTCCATCTTTGGTGAATGTGAAGCCTTTTGGATCATGTTTGAATATTCTAATTTTTTTGAAAAGATGCTTTTCAAAGAATTTTCCTTAAATTAGGCTATGATTTTTTTTTTTTTTATAAAATTGGGCTTTTGTTGGGTGTGTGGTTTTGACTGGTTAGTAATGCCTCATATCCTGTGAGATCACATACCTAGCAAAATCAAGTCTTTGCAATAGGCCTTAGGAGGTTTTATATAACATGCAAATTAAGACCTCTGAACATAGGTCTGAGCAGAACTAGCTGCTCTGCCATACTGGCTTTGTGACCTTAGTCAAGCCATTTGGCCTTTATGACCCTTAGTTTGCTTATTTAAAATGTAGGCTAATACTATTTGTTTAAGATATCTGTGTCTTGAGGGATGAAGTGAGGTAATGCGTGTGAAAAATACTTGAAATACATTAAATTTTTAATTTAAAGTACTTTAAGTTACTGAGGTAAAACCCAAGGAGTTAACAGCATTTATTTCATGTAGTTTACTTTGAAATACTTTTAAAATTAAGTTTATCCTGAAAATTATTTTGGTATCTCCTTACAGTGCAGACTGCTTTGCATATGTAATTTAGGATAGCTTGTAGTGCAGACTGCTTTACACATGTGATTTAGGATAGCTTGTTTTCATGTTGATGAGAAAACATTTGTTTCCCTTTTTCTTTCCACTCCTTGTTTATGCAACTAAGTACAATGCGCCTTTCACATCACCTACCTAAAAAGGCTTTGGACAAGAGGCCAGCAACCAGATGGAGTACAAAGTTGGTTGGAGATCTAATTGGAAACTATGGGAATGGGAAAGGTTTTAGAGTATTGGTTCTCAACAGTAGTAAACAAGATGGGAAACAAATATTTATAAATATTATCTTTTCCGTGTCAGATACTTCTCACAACGACTCAATAAAGTAGATGATGTTATGACTTTATGAAACTGAGTCTCAAGGACTCAGTAAATTTTTCAAGAGCACAGAACGGTATGAATAGAACAGGCTTCAAACCTGTGTCTCAGGTCTGTTTGCAGAGCTTTTATTCTCTGCTCTGTTACAGTAGTGACTCAGAGAAGAAGCTATACAATGTGCTGATATGGGAATCACATTCTCTTTTCCCATATGAAATTGTTGAACTAGTCCAGAAGGAAATATTGGGAACTTTTAAATGTTCATGTCAAACCATATCTCTTGTGGTTGCTAGAGATCTCAGTCCTCATCTTGCTGTCTCCCTCTCTTTTATTGGCAAAAATCTTTGCCATTAGAATGGCCGTTGTACGTGAACTGGAGAAAGAATAGCCAGAGACACAGTTTCCATATCTCTCTATGCCTGTACAGATGTTGTGGCCAATTCATTTCCACAGATAGGCATACCATACCTAGCATTTTGGCTTTTGTTGGTCCCTTTTCTCTGCTTGACCATTATTAACTTTGCAGATTATTATTTTTCATCATCTCTGCCTGATTATAGTACAGTTATTTTGTATAAACTTAGTTTTTCACTTAAAGGACAATATGAACATATATTAACAATAATATACTTAAATTTTGGGTGTTGATGATAACAGATTCTTTTAAATAAAGGAGACTGAAAATTGGCTTCATACCAAAAGTAATTTGGTTCCTATATTTTTCTTTTTTATATTTAGGGAAGGCATTTGTTAACTTAAAGTGATTAGTGAGAAGTATCTGATTGCCTTTCTGTAATTTAAATACATCCATTTTCACAAAGAAAATTAGATTAAAATATTTTAAGTCCGAAAAATAATGAAATACTAGTGTTCAGTAGGTACAAATGGCAAAATATAAGGACAGAAACAAATACTGTGTGTTTATTGAATAAATGACATAAACATGGTACATACTAACTTGGAACTGATTTGGCAGGAAGTATAGGAGTCATTGTGAACTATAAACTGCCTATAAAAATAGCTAACTTGATATTTGAGTGCATTTTTAAGAGCTTGGTGTCTAAAGTTAAGTGCTCCTATATACTTAACATGAGACCCTTCTATAGTAAAGCTCTTTAATTTGAATCTTATTTATTTGAAAAATTAATTTGACCTAATTTAACTACTTTGACCTTGTATGTTTATAAAATGATTTATTGTGCAGATTATTAATATAAACAATGTTATTGATTAATGTGCTTAATAGATAGCAAGCTGTTTCAAATACCATAACCCATCTTTGCATTAATATTTCTTTTATTAAGGATTTTATTTTATTTAAAAGATTTTGCATCACTTACAGGAATGAATAAAATGTGGCATAGAACCACTAGTGATAAAACAAGCAAAACCTGAATAGGCACTACTTAAAGGAAAGAAACATTACCAGATTGCAGAGATGAGCTGCTTACAGCCCAGAGACATTGAATTTGGTTCTTAGATTTCATGACAGCTAAGGGGAAAAGAGAAGCATGTTGGGTTTTAAGTTTTCAGTGTCTTAAAAAGAAAGCATACAGGTTGTTTTTGTTTGTTTGTTTTGGTTAATTTTTTTTTTTCCTACATTCTGAATTTAATCGTGTATATTCATATGTTACCTAGTGTCTCTTCATATAGAAGGTCCTGCTAGAGAAAAAAACCCTTAGAGAAAATAGAAAAATAGGTGATTAGTGTGTCTGTAGCTGTCTTTCAAATATTAAATGTCCACATGACCTAAAGGGTTCATGTTTTCCCTATTTCTGTAAATGATATCTCCTTGTTAGTAAGACATGAAGCTTTTATCTTGGAGAATATAGTAGAGAAAGATAAATTTATGTTGGGACACTCGAAGTTTGAGTTGTCTATGGGACACCCTTATCCCCAACCAAATCCTGCTCTTCTCAGGCTTTATGATATTTGAATCTGTTCTGTTCTTACCATCATTTCTGTAGTTAAAACTTCGACAGTTTCTTGCCTGAACTTTCGCAGAAGCTTACTGGTTGGTCTTCCTACGAGGATCTTTTTTCCTCTCTAGCCTGTCTTACATGGTGCTCTCACAGTATTTCTAAAGCACATTACTGAGCATGTCACTCTAGCTGCTCTGTAACCTTTCATGGCTCCCCATTGCCTATAGGATAAAGTACATAATCCTTAGCCTGCATTCAAGACAATCCATTATTTGCTCCGAATTTACCTTTCCAATTTAATAAATGGGCTAAGTGTTACAACCCTGGTGGCATAGTGGTTAAGTGCTACAGCTGTTAACCAAAGGGTCAGCAGTTCAAATCTGCCAGGCGCTCCTTGGAAACTCTATGGGGCAGTTCTACTCTGTCCTATAGGGTTGTTATGAGTCAGAATGGACTCCACGGCACTGGGTTTAAGTGTTACAGTTTAATTATATGAGAACAATTCAATATAGTTGTGCCTTACTGTGATAAAAGCATGTTGGGTTGCCTATTATAGAACTAGTTCATAGATGACACTGTTGCAAAGTGTATACTTATTACATAAATACTTAGAACGTTGTTTTATATTAAAACGAAAGATGACATATGTTGTGTATGCCCTTATTTGAAACTAATTTTTCCCTGAAGACACAAATTCCCTTACATCCCTGCTCAAATCAGTGATGCATTCCTTCTTGCCTGGAGAATTCAGCATTCCTTTATCTCACTGGTGTTACTATGATACTTCTGCACTTCTCTGAAAATCCTTCTTACTTTGGGGTACGTATGCTGCCTGATCACACAGTCCTTCAAACTTTCTCACTGGTGTTACTTCTCAGCCTCCTGGTCACTTCATTAAATTTATCAAGAACTTTGATACCTGACTTACAACCTTGCCATCATTTTAAGGGACTTAAATAGATAATTATATGACTCTTCTAACTCCCTGGTATATTTGATATCCTTAACTTTAATAACCTTACTACTATTCCATTTAAGCAGTCTTCCTCTTGATTTGTATAAGCTACAAAAGGAACTCATGTGACCAACTCATTAAATAGTTGTTTAGATAAAGATTAAGAAGGGAGAATGCTCATCTAGATAAAAAATACATATAGATTACTACTTCATACCTTCTAACAGAATAAATTCTAAATGGATCAATTTCTTCAGTATGAAAAGTAAAACCCTAACAGCACTAGAAGAAAAAAAGGCAAGTATTTTCTTAACAGCTTTATTGAGATATGCTTTATGTATGTGTGTGTGTATAGATATATATATACATATATAAAATTCACCCATTTAAAGTATACAGTGCAGTGGTTTTTAGCATGTTCACAGATGTGTGCAATTACCACCATAGTTGATTTTAGAACATTTTTATCACTTCAAAAATAAACCCTGTACCCATAAAACAAAACGAGGCTAAAGGGGGCATACCGGCCACGGGCAAGGACAAGAAGGCAGGAGGGGACAGGAAAGCTGGTAATAGGGCGCCCAAGGTCGAGAAGGGAGAGTGTTGACGTGCCGTAGGGTTGTTAACCAATGTCATAAAGTAACACGTGTACTGTTTAATGAGAAGCTAGTTTTGTAAACCTTTGTCTAAAGTACAATTAAAATAAACAAATAAACCCTGTACTCTTTAACTATCACCTCCTTGTATGTCCATTTTCTCCCATTATCCCTAAACAACCGTGAATCCACTTTGTGTCTTTATGGATCTGTGTCCTCAGAACTTTGATATAAATGCAATCATATAATGTAGGCTTTGGTGACTGACTTCTTTCACTCAGTGTAATGTTTTCAGGGTTCATCCATGTTGTGGCTTGTACCGGTACTTTGTTCCTTTTGTAGTGGAATAATTTTCCATTGTATGTAAGTAACACGTTCTGTTTATCCATTTATCAGTTCATAGATATTTCGGTTGTTTCCACCTTTTGGCCATTATGAATATTGCCGCTACCAAGATTTGTATTCAAGTTTTTGTGTGGACATGTGTTTTAATTTCTCCTGGGTATTACATACCTAGGAGTGGAATTGCTGGGTCACATGATAACTCTGTGTTTAGTCATTTGAGCAAGTGCCAGATTGTTCTCCAAAGTGGCTGGATCATTTTATATTCCTGCCAGCAGTGTCATATGAGAATTTGGATTTCTCCACATCTTCAACACTTGTTATTATCTGACTTGTTGATTCTAGCTATCCTAGAATATAGGTAGGCATAGGTGGGTATGAAGTGGTATCTTATTGTGGTTTTGATTTGCGTTTCTCTAATGATTAATGATGTTGAACATCTTTTCATCTTCCTTGGAATAGGCAAGTATTTCTTTAATTTTGGGATAGAGAAGACCACACTTAGAACTTATACCAAAGTTAGAAATTGTCAAGGAAATTATTGATAAATTTGTGTAGATGAAAGATTATAAGTTTCTAAGAGTAAAACCCATCATGAACAGAGTTAAAAGACAGACAAACTAAGAAACATTTTATCATGTTTGAGTTAATTTCCTTTATTCATGTACTGTTACAAATTTATAAAGTTTGGAAAAGATTTAAAAGTAGGGTATCAAGACACATGGAAACAGATACTCATATATCGCTAGTGGAATGTGAATTGGAGGGCAGTTTGATTGATATACATTAAAATTTAAAATTACAATATATCCTTTGTAACCAGCATTGCCATTTCTTAGTGCCTATTCTAAGTTTTTTATTCTAAGTAAGTGGATAAGTGTCCAATTTGAACCACTTTAAATATTCATTATTTGGAAGTTGATTTTAGAATTTAGGTATATTTCTATAGTCAAATGTTATGATTCTCAGGAATTGTTAGCATGATAATAATTACTAAATAAATAGGTTGACTTTTTCACATGAACACAATGTACTTCCAGGTACTGTTCCATCTTTTCACTATCTTTGGGGAAAAGTTTTTAGGGGTGAATACTTTTACAGAAGCAGCTGTCATGTATTGGTAATAATAGCTAATATTTACTGACCTCTTATATGTGACAAGACCTGGACTAAGCCTTTTACATGTTACCTGATTTAATAGTCCCTGCAATGAGCCTGCGTAGTATGTAATAATTAGTTTCTAAGGTAACTTGAATATTAGATAGCTAGAAAATAAGGGACTATAGTAGAGAAAGTCAGAAGACCTGGGTTCTGATCTTACCTAGATTATATACATAACACTTCAGATCTTCATTTTGCTTGTCTATAAATTTAAGATAATGATACCTCAGATATTGTTGGAAGATTACATTAAAAAAAATGCATTGTTGCACAGAACTTGGTGAAGAATTTTGAAAATGATTTTAATTTTAATTTGAACCCTTAAGATAAAACCAAATTCGAGACCTGATAGGCTACTCAAAGTCAAGTAATGAAATTTGTTCTTAAAAAATAAATTGAGTACAAACCACTGAATAATTTTGATGATGGTCAAGATTTTGAAGTGTAGTCTCAGTCTCTAACCTATTAAAAATGGGTAAATTAGAAAATTATTTCAAAGTTACATGTTGGGAAAACAAATGAGAATTGAATAAATGTAAGGAAATAAAATTAATTGTTGATGTTTTATTTCAAATAAACATGCAGAAATCCTTAAATTATATCACTTAGCAATTATTATACTTCCCCACCCCACCCAAAATTAGAATAGAATAATTGCTACTGTAAAGAAGTGTGTTTGCATAACCAAATGTTTGTTGTCATTGTCTGAAGCCTTTTAAGTTAGCTTCAAGGTACGCAGTCATCAAGGTTACCAGTCATCTTCCCTTTCCATCAATTGTCCTTAGGACCTCTTGGAGACAAGGAGATTGTTACTGTTAGCTGCTTCTTGTAAACATGCCATTTCTTGTAAAATGACCTTAAGAAAAATAATTATCCGTCTGTGCTTCCATTTATTTGTTGGAAAAATCTGAAGGTGATAGATTGGAGCAACTATTTGAATAACCAACTTACATGTAGTGCTTTCTTTGCTAGGTTTTAGGGAACTGCAAAGATGAGTGTGGGAGTTGATGGTATAGTGAAAGAGAATCCTATGTTGAACAAGAAAAATGTATGAATACAAATGAAAGATCGTATCTGAATGAGGGTCTTGGAGGAAGCTTCATGGGGGCAGGGGCGTTTGAGCTGTACCTTGAAAGACGGTGAGGATATCATTAGACAAGTGAAAGAAGAGTAGTTTGGGTGAAGACGTGTGTATGTATCAATACATATACACACACACATTATCCACACACATATATATTCTGTATATACATAACACACACAACACAACATATACACACACATTTTAGATACAGTCCCTTATGAGATTCATGATGTACAAATATTTTCTCCCATTCTGTAGGTTTTCTTTTCATTTTGATGAAGCCTGGTCTATTTCTTCTTTTGTTCCTTGTGCTTTTGGTGTCCTATATAAAAAAGCATTGACTAATCCAAGGTCATGTTTCTTTATAAGAGTTTTATAATTTTATATATTATACGTAGGTCTTTGATCCATTTTGAATTACATTTTGTATATGGTATACTGTAGGGTTCCAACTTAATTCTTTTGCATGTAGATATTCTGTTGTCCCAGCACCATTTGTTAAAAAGACTATTCGTCTCCATTGAGTTGCCTTGGCACCTTATCCAAAATCAGTTAACCATCAGTGTAAGGGTTTATTTCTGGGCTCTTTATTCTAGTCCTCTATATGTGTATTTATCCCAGAAAGAAAAGATCAGAAAGGATAAACAGAAAACAAATAACAGATGATAGACTCAAATATAATAGTATCAATAATCACATTAAATATAAATAATCCCAAATAAAATATGAAATCATAAACTGACTGCCACATCTTTCTTCCGTGGAAACTGCCAGCCTTTCAGTTAGCAGCCAAGTGCTTAAACACTGCACTGTCAGGAATTAGGCCACTTCAAGTTGTTCCACAGCTCACTGGTACACTTTTCAATTTAGTGGATTCTTCTTTCTCTTTGTGTTTTATTTTGGATAGTTTCTACTGCTGTGCCTTCAAGTTCATTTATCTTCTGCAGTGCCAATCTGCTGTTAATTCTGTCTAGTTTATTTTTCACCTTAAACATTTTAGTTTTCATCTATAAAAGTTATATTTGGATCTTTTTTTTATGTCTTCCAAGTGTCTCCTTAACTTTTTAAACATACGGAATACAGTTATAACTATTTTAATGCCTTTTTTTTTTTTTTTTGCTAATTCTAACGCCTGTGTCAGTTCTGGTTTGGATTTGATAAATTGATTATTCTTTTTATTACAGGTTATGGTTTCCTGCTTCTTTGCATGCCTGGTAATCATTAATTGGATGCCAGGCATGGTCAGTTTTTCCTTATTGGGTCCTGGATATTTTATATTCTTATAAATTTTCATGAGCTGTCTTTTGGGATGCAGTTAAATTATTTGGGAACAGTTTGTGCCTTTTTTTGTCTTGCTGTTACGATTTGTTAAGGAGCCTGGGTGGCGCAGTGGTTAAAAGCTATTGACTGCCAACTGAAAGGTTGGCAGTTCGAAACCACCAGCTGCTCTGTGGTTGAAAGACATGGCAGTCTGCTTCTGTAGAGATTTACTGCCTTGGAAACCTTATTGGGTCGCTATGAGTAGAAATCGACTCAACAGCAGTGGGTTTTTGGTTACGATTTGTTAGGCAGCTCTGGAACAGTGTTCAGATAGGGTTAACTATTCCCCACTCCTGAGGCAGTCTGTCTTCCACAGAGCCACTGGTCCTTTCAAACCGCCAACCTTTGGGTTAGCAGTCGATCGCTTTAACCGCTGTGCCACCAGGGTCCTTTTTTTATTTTTTTGGTACCAAGGCAATGGAGCCCTGGTGATGCAGTGATTAAGAGCTTGGCTGTTAGCTGGTCCTTGGAAATCCTATGGGGCAACTCTACTCTGTCCTGTAGGGTCTCTATGAGTCCGAATCAACTTGACTGCCACAGGCTTGGTTTTTGGTACTGAGGCAATACCTTCCATAGTACTCTACCCAGTGCCCTGTGAATTAAAGAGTTTTTATGGTCTGTTGGAAACAGGCATTCTTCTGTGTGAGTGCCTGGGACTGTTTAATCTAAGAACTCTTCTTCCTTTTTATAGGAACTAGCTTGAGTTATTAATACCTAATTTTATATCATTTTGTTCAGAGAATATGGCATGTGTGGTATTATTCTTGGCACTTTTTCTATTTATTTTGTGTCTTTTTTGGGGGTAAGTATCACAGTTTTGCATGAAAAGAGTATCTATTTTCTATTAGATTTAGAGTTGCATATGTAAAGTGCTAGTCACATCTTCTGTATCATTACAAGTCTTAACTATGCTAGATCCAAGACCCATTGTAGTCGGCTTGAATCTGACTCATAGCAACCCTATATGACAGAGTAGAACCAGCCCATAGAGTTTGTAAGGAGCAGTTGGTGGATTCTAACTGCTGACATTTTTTTGATTAACAGCCTGAGCTCTTAACCAGTGTGTCACTGGGGTTCAGGGGCATTAAAATCTTAACTGTATTAAATATGAGCAGGTGTGTTGAAATCTGTCATGCTTTAGTAAGTTTGCTCCTCCTTAGAATTCTGTCAGTTCTGAAGCTATGCAGGCAAGTTTAAAGCTTCTAGGTAAATAGAGTCTGTTGTTAAAATGCATTGACCTTTAATTGTAGTAATTTTGGCTTTAATGGTTAGTTTGCCTCATATTGATGAATCATCATTGGCATTTTTGGTTAATATTTGAACAGTATATTTTAATTTATCCCTTTAATTAATTTGGATTTAAAATTTATTTTTTAGTAAATACCATATAGGTGGACTTCTGTGTGTGTTTGGAGGATTTAATTCACTAATATTTTTATAATTACAAATGTATTTATATTTATTTGGACCACCTTATTCACCTGGTCTTGTGCATTTCTATTAGATAGATAAGGGTTTCTATGTTCTTTTTCCTCTCTAATAGTTTCAAAGTTATGAATTCTATTGTTGCTCTTTCAGTGGTGACTCCTAAAATTTCAGTAGCATACTACTGGAGTTCATCAGTATTTCTGCAATTCTGTTAACAAAATGAAGTGCTTAAAATACTTTCACTGTTACTTCTTTTTCATCTTTCACACGTTTGTCTGAAATTATCCTCCTTGTTAGTAGCCCGTTTCATTAGTAGTTCTTTTTTGGTTTGTTTTTAACATTAGGTGCTCATTTAGATTTATCCATACGATTTCCAGTTTGTTTGCCCGTCTTTGCTTTTTGCACCCAGTTGTCTCATCTGGGTTTCTTTCTCTTACAGAAATATATCCTTGAGTGAGGATCTTTGAGTGGTAAATTCAATGTGTTAGAAAATGCCTTTACTCATGTTTTCTTTTGAACAATTGTCTAGCTGACTATAGAATTCTAGATTGACTGTTATTTGCCCTCAGTTCTTTGAGTGTAAAATTGCATGGTCTTCTTACCACTACTGTGCAGATGAGAAATCTGCTGTTAGTTTTGATATTCATATGTAGGCAGCTGTGCTTTTTACCTTTTGCTGGTTTTAATATTTCCACCTCGTATTAGGATGTGTGTCCATGTATGAATTTATTTGTGTTCACTTGCTTGCAACTAAATATACTTTTTCAGTCTCATCATTGCCTTGTGATAAATGGATATATTTCAGGCATTATTTCTTTGCATATTGCCTACATTTTCTCTATTCATCTTGTTATTTCTCTGTTACATTCAGAGTAATATCTTTAGTTCTACCTTCTGATTTACTGTTTCTTAATTGCCCTTGTTTGTACTTCTTTCCCTCCCTCCCATTTCTCAATTTCCTCCCCTTTTTCCATCTATTTCCCTCTTTTTTGAGCTTGATCGTATATAAAATTATTATAATTTATCTAGCGTATTTGTTTCTTACCCCCTTTCCTCCCTTCTTTCTCCTCTCTTTCCCTTCTACTTTTCTGTTCTTTTATCCTCCTATCTTTATTTGTGCTTGACTCCGTATTATATTTTATACAGTATTTCTCTTTCCTCTTGCCTATGCCCCCCTCTTCGTTTCTCGCCATTTCCTCTTCTCATCTCTTCCTTTTCATCCCTCTTCTTTCAAGTACCCACTTGCTCCATATTCATCCTTTACCCTCCTCCCTTTTCCTTCAGCCTACTTCTTTATTTCCTTCACTATCCCTCCTTCCCCTTTTCTTTTTTTTAAAACTTAGTATTTAAATTATGAGTCGGAATCGACTCGACAGCACTGGGTTCGTTTTTAGTATTTAAATTAATTGTATTATTTATTTCTACCTAGCATTTCTGTATGTTTCCAGAGAATTAGTTTGTGAGGATAATTAATCCCTATGTTGTTAGATCCATCCTCATTATCGCTGATTATTTTAAAGCAGTAAATTTGCACCATTTAATACTTTATTAGTAGGAGCAGATTATTTGTAACACATCTCACAGATCAGTATATTTTGAAGCCATAATTTGAAGAACAGTTTCAAATGATTTTTTTTAATAATGAGGGAGAAAGATGATAACTGCAAAATTTTGTTGTATTTTTGGTCTTCCAGCTTGAGTTGTGTGATAACTTTTATAGAGAAGTATTCAATATCTGACCGACATTAAACTTAGGAAGACTGGCCTCTGAACCTTGAAATTTTTTTTTTTTTAATTGTACTTTAGATGAAGGTTTACAGAACAAACTAGGTTTTCATCAAATGGCACACACATTGTTCCTATGACATTGGTTAACAACCCCATTACAGGTCAACACTCTCCCTTCTCAACCAGCTTTCCTGTTCCCTGCTGCCTTCCAGTCCCTGCCCCAGGGCTGGTGTGCCACTTCAGTCTTCTTTTGTTCCATGGGCCTAATCAGTCTTTGGCTAAAGAGTGAACCTCAGGAGTGACCTCATTACTGAGCTGAAAGGGTGTCCGGGGGCCATACTCTCACGGTTTCTCCAGCCTCTGTCAGGACAGCAAGTCTGGTCTTTCTTTTTGAGTTAGAATTTTGTTCTACATTTCCCTCCAGCTCTGTCTGGGACCCTCGATTCTGATCTCTGTCAGAGTAGTCAGTGGTGGTAGCTGGGTACCATCTCGTTGTTTGGACTCAGTCTGGTGGAGGCTGTGGTAGATGTGGTCCGTTAGTCCGTTGGACTAATCTTTCCATTTTTTCCTTAATTTTCTTCATTCTTCCTTGCTCCCGAAGAGCAAGCAGTATCCTAGATGGCCGCTCCCAGGTTTTTAAGACCCCAGACGCAACTCACCAAAGTAGAACGTAGAGCATATTCTATGTAAACTTTGTTATGCCAATTGAGCTAGATATTCCTTGAGATCATTGAACCTTGAAATTTTTAATTATGTGTTTGATATGCTGCTTAAATGTTTTAAAATATATAGCAGAAGATATATTACAGTCAGGTTCTTAAAACTTAGTCATAAAAACAGACTAAAGAGACCTTTTTTTGTGGACTAAATGAAGTCTAGAATTATTTTGCTACGTATTCTCAAAGGCCTGTAAGGCACTCCTAAGCCTGAGTCAATTTTTTAAATCTTAGAGCCTCAATTTGAATTTTCTGGTTGAAGTACTTACTTGGTTTCTTTATGGAAATACTAGTTCCCCAATGCTTCAAACAGAAGTATTTCTGAAAACAGAGAACAATTTTGAAGCCTTATTTTTTTTCCTGGAGTACCAACCACCAGTTCAGCACTTCCTTAGCATTAGATTAAAAATTTGAAGGATTATGAAAGAAATTAGACATGGTTTCTGCTCTCAAAGAACTTCAATATCTTTAGGAAAGTAATATTAGCTCATGTCACAGAATTAGGAATGAAATGGACTAAAAGTCATGGAGGTGTTCAAGGAAATAGAAAACAGAATGGGGTAAAGGAGACCTTTTTGGAAAAAATGGGACTTATCATTGAGATTTAAAATTGGTTGAAGTTTTACCATAATCTTTTTCTTTCTGCATTTCCTTTCTTTTCCATTTTCCATTCTTCTATTGTTGTTTAGTTCAGAGAGTTGTTTTTTAATAAATGAAGCCCTTTTACTATATCTTACCCACCTCCTCTGTGTTTCTGCTTTCACTTTCCCCACCATATAAATTTTGTGAATTGGTGAGCAAAAAAATTTTTTTTTAAGTTTTTATTTGCTAATTCATTACAAATAGGCATAGAGTTAAAAAAAAAAAAAAGCCTAAGTTTGATCAAACTTTTTTTATTGGCAAGCTTGTAGTTTCCACACTTTGTTAACATACTGTAAAAAACAAAAAAATAAATTAAGAGAGTATCTTGGCTTCTAAATTCAGTTGCAAAATCTTGAATTGATTAATGTTTGCTTTTGTTTTGTTTTGATTTTGTTTTGCTTTGTTACTGTTCTCATTTTCTTCTTCGCCTAGGGCGTTAGTTGTGTTTGAAACATTAATTTCAGGAAATTTCAAGATAATTATAGCAGTGTGTTTCATTCTGATTTTATAATTTTTTTTTACTTTCTTCACATACTTTATGGAAAAAATAAAACACTTTTCCTATTTATTTCAACTGTATGTGTTTTTATTTTGATGTTATATAAAATATATTTAGTATTTGATTACTGGTACTCTTTTACCTTTTTATAAACAGGTAATAGATAAAATTATTACTGTTCTTATGTTTTTCTTATATAGGTATTACATTGGAGGCTGAATAACGTAGAAATTAAGAGCATGGACACTAGATCCAGGCTGCCTGCTTGGTGTTTAAATCCTGGCTGTGCTTATCCTAGATAATTACTTAAACTCTCTGTGCCTAAGTTTTCTTATCTATATAATAAGAATGACAGTGGTATGTATTTCATACTGTTGCCATGAGGATTATGGGAATTAATTTCTGTAAAGCACTTAGAAAAGTGTCTGGCATATAGGAAGCATTTAGTTTCTGTTAGCCGTCACTACTATTTCTAGTTCTGTGTAAAGTAACACAGGTAGTAATTGTTACAGACGGGAGTCAAAGCTGGATGTTTTAATTACACTTAAGATGAAAGCCAAAAGCACAGGGCTTCCAAGTCTGTAAATCTTTATGGAAGCAGACTGCCATATCTTTCTTCCTTGGAGCTGTGGGTTCGAATCGCTGACCTTTTGGTTAGCAGCTGAGCTCTTAACCACTGTACCAAACTGCTTATTCCCCCTCAAAATCAACCAAACAACAAAACCAGTCATTGCTTCTTAGAGGTAACCACTGGTAATAATTTAGTATCTTCCGTGCATAAGTACATATACACGTGTGTACACAGGTATCTTGTTTTAGAATAGTAGATTCAATCTTCTTCTTTCAAGACATTTTACAGTGTATCTCAAACGTACGATTTCAATTTTATTTTTATGAAAATGCTCTAAGCACTAGGCAAAATGAATTATTTTTCTGCATCCCCTTATGCCTCGTGCTTTCCTCACTCCATATCTTTGTTTATATGTAGAATGCCTTTCCCATTTTACCCTGCTACTTCACATCCAGGACATTTCCTGTCCTTACAACTTCTTTTCAAATATTATATCTTTTGTCAGGCTTCTTTCCCCACCCTCTTCCTGTCAAAAACAAACAGTAGTTATCCTCAAGTCACTCGGATTCATGGCGACCCCTAACCCCTCACTGAGCTTTAAAATTAATTTTGTGCTTCCGGACTGCCATTATACGTTATCTGTTACCTCACTTTCTGTGCCTAATCATTTCTACTGTGCGTATAGTTATCTATTAATTTTGTGTGTCTTGCAGTGTACTGACAATTTCTTTTAGATCTGTACTGTTTGAGTTTTATAATCCCTTAAGTGCCTTTTACAAAGCCTATTTTTTTATTGTTAGGTACCTATTTACTGAATAAATATTTCAGGTATCATGAATTATTATGGTTGGAAACACTGATTTTAAACCATCTTGGGGAGAAGTTAGGAGAGGTGTAATTGTGAATTAAAAATAGAATTTGACTTTTTTTTTTCTATTGTTAATGATTTTGAATAAATCTCTCTGAGACATTGTTTTCTGTTAGGAAACAAAGACTGTAATAACTTACACAGTTTCTAAGGTTAAAACTAAAATCTGTGAAGACTAGATCTGTAAATGCATATCTCAAATATTTTAACAGGATAGAATTTTAGGAGTGTTTCTTGTTTTTTTTTTTTGAAGGAACTTTTCAGTAAATTTTCGCTAAATCTGATTTAACATAGTAGTCACTAAAAATTGTTCTCTTTTATTTTTCAGAGAATGCAGAGTCTATCGATCTTAAACAATTTTTTGACCAACATTTTTCACATATATATTATGTGTTCTTTGAAAATTTTGTGACAATTGAAGCTAGTCTTAAACAGAAAGGTAAGAAGTTAAAATCTATCCTGGCTTATGTTGATGTTTTGAATAATTGTCACAAGCATAAAACTTTAAAAAGAGGCTCTTGGCTGTCAGAATTTTAGTGTTATTTCACTTCTTTTTGTCAGGCAGCTTTTAGACACCTCTCTCACTATTATTATAAGGCTAGTGATATGTATTTGAGAGACAGCTGATGTGTTACTTTAAGAAGGCATTAGAAGATATGCTTTTTTTTTTCTTGGTTAGGTTTACCTGCTTCCTCATCTCACCTCCTTCCTTCTTCCATAGAAGCATGTTCCAGGTTTGAGTTGTTGTTGTTAGGTGCCGTCGAGTTGGTTCCTACTCATAGCAACCCTATGCACAACAGAATGAAACGCTGCCTGGTCCTGCACCATCCTTAACTGTTGTTATTATGCTTGAGCTCATTATTGCAGCCACTATGTCAGTCTGCCTCGTTGAAGGGCTTCCTCTTTTCAGCTGACCCTGTACTTTGCCAGGTTTGAGTAATCATTTACATATTAGTATGTTTAAAATTCTTCAGAATATTTCATGATTTTTTTCTAAATTTTATTTATCTTGTTGTTGTTGAAAAAATACACAGCAAAACATACACCAATTCAACAGTTTCTATGTGTACAATTTAGTAACACTGGTTATATTCTTTGAGTTGTACAACCATTCTCACTCTCCTTTTCTGAATTATTCCTCCCTCATTAATATCATGATTTCTTTTTAAAGGTACATATGTAGAATCTAAATTTAATTGTTTAAAAAGAGTAGAAAGGGATTCTATGATATTGTCCATGTATTGAACAGAATATGCTTTAAATATTTTACTAAAGATCACTGAAAAAAACAATTAAGTGCTTGAATTATTTTAAGCTTATTAAGTGATTGTTAACAATGAGGACAAAATGGAATGTTTAAATATTTTCTTGTAAAAATGTTTTAGGTCACAAATCTCAAAGGGAGGAATTGGATGCTATACTTTTTATTTTTGAGGTAAGTACCTATGGATCTAACTTCTTTTTTCAAAAATAATTCTTGTAACATATATAGGAATATATTGAAATTATAAAGCATATAAGAAAACACTGTGAATCTGTCCAAGGAATTTATACTTTCTGCCTTACTTGCTCTTTATTGTACACTTGTATAAAATAGTCTTAAAATGTTGTAAAAGTTGCCATTCTAGATTACTTTCAATTGGAATGGGGCATCTTTTATTGTTAATAAATAGTCAGAAGGACATAGCTTAGGGGTGGATGAGCAAAGACTTCAGTGCTCTGCTAAAGTTCATTTTCTTTTTTGGCACACTGATAAAAATGAAGACCCTTATCTCTCCTTTAAAATAGCTCCAAAATAGCTCCTTGTTCTTTGTTTTCTCTTTTAAATGGTGATAATAGTATTCTGACTTTTGCTGAGAATTTAGAGACTTGTAGAAAGCCAGTCTTAGACCTTGTGACTTGAAAGGCATTACAAAGAATTTGGAAATCAGTTTCTAAATATTGAACTAAAGTCTATCTGTTATTAATTAAAGATAATTCACTGTTTTGTACGTTGAATATTTTGATATAGTTTAGAAGAATTTGAACAACTTGATAGCTCTTTTAGCTGTTGATCTAATCACAGCTAAAATTGGGAAGTTATTTTTAAGAGTTAGAGACAGAAGTAACTAATATTGGTACCTGTTCTGCAGTTAATTTTCATTAGTCATTAATCATCAGGAATTTGATTGTATCCACCTCCCAAAGTGTTTGTTTGAACTGTTCACAAAATGAATATTAAAACATAGATGTTCTGAGAAAAGAATCAAAGTATCCACTGAGAAAGCAAGTTAATAGTTCTTGGAAAATAGATATTCTTTCAAATATTCATGCTTACACTATATTCAGGAAACGAAGATGATTGATTAGTTAACAAAAACTCTTTCAATGTGTCAATCTATTAAAACGAATGTTTTCCAAGGTGTAACATATACTGATCATTTGTTATTCTTTGAACAGAAATATGTTTGTCTTTAATGAATCACTAAGTTTTTATTTAATAAAGACATGCTAAGTACTGGGTTTTCATTCTTTGAAAAAATTATTTAACTTGTGTGCTGGTGTTTTTCTACTTATGTTGGAGATACTAATATCTGACCTCTACCTTTAGAGAAGTATGATGAAAAAAATCAAGAAAGTATATAAATGAAGTGATTTGCTTTTTTTTTTTTTTTGAATAGGAATATGTAGTGTTACTAGTATGGCACAGAATTTATATTCTGTTTTCTTCTGTGTAAAGGCCACGTATTATTTCTTTCTTCTTTATATTAACCACATAAAAAAAAATAGAGACATGTATTTCCATTTTACAAGTGGTTAAATATAAAGTAAAATAATCATAATTCGGGAATGTTTTTGAGTAGTTTACGAGCATGTTTTTCAACTTTTCTATAATTTCATCTCTTTTCCACACCAAAATTAATATAATTATACAATTGCTGACTAGTTGTTGGAGACATTGAGGGGGAGGGACAAGGGTAAAGAAGTTTGTATATCTCATGTGGGACCATTTTTGTATTCAGAACTTTCTAATTTCCTCACAATGCTCTATTATGGAGTAGACTAAAAAAAATAGTATCAAAGACAAGATAGAGAAGTATAAAATATGCATATCATCTTTTGAGCAGAATAGTATAAATGTACAGATTTTGGGAATAGGCATTTTCATGGTTGGAATCGCTGCTTTTATTTTAAGTAATATATTTAGTTTTTTTTCCCATAAATTTTATGTATTTTGTTGTTTTTGGGAATATACACAGCAAAACATGCACCGATTCAACAGTGTCTACATGTACAATTTAGTGACATTGATTTCATTCCTCAAGTTGTACAGTCATTGACCCCCTCCTTTTCTGAGTTGCTGCTCATTAATATCACCTCACTGCCCCCTAAGGTTCCTATCTAATCTTTTTGGAGTTGCTGTTTTCAATTTGATCCCATGTAAATAGTTCTTAAAAGAACTAATGCTCAAGGGAGATCTTTATTACTAGTTGAGTTAAAATATCGTTTGGTTCTAAGATGACTTAAGGGGATATTTTTGGTTTAAGGTTTAAAGATTATGTCAGGGCAGTAGTTTCAGGAGTTCATGCAACCTCCATGGCTCCAGAAAGTTTAGAGTCTGTTTATGAGAATTTGAAATTCTGTTATGCATTTTTCCCCTTTTGATCAGGATTCTTCTATAGAATTTTTGATCAAAGTGTTCATTAATGGTAGCCAGACACCATCTAGTCTTCTGGTCTCATGGCAAAGGAGGCAGCTGTTCATGGAGGCAACTACCAGCACATTTCATCTACTCCTACTATCCTGACTCTCCTTCTTCCTCTCTTGCTCCAGGTGAATAGAGACCAATTGTTGTGCTTTGGATGGCCACTTGTAAGCTTTTAAGACTCCAGGCACTACACAGTGAACTAGGAGGTAGAACAGAAGCACTGAAAACATTATTAGGCCCATTAACTGGGATGTTCCCTGAAACCATGACCCTAAACCTCCAAACCAAGGAACCAAATCCTGTAAGGTTTTTGGTTCTACATAAGGACCCTCAGCAGATATATATTTTTTCCCTTTATTGAACTTCATTTGAAGGTTTACAGAACAAACTAGTTTCTCATTAAACAATGCAAATACTGTTTTATGACATTGGTTAACAACCCCACGACATGTCTCTCCCTTCTCAACTATGGGCTCCCTGTTACCAGCTTTCCTACCCTCTCCTGCTTTCTAGTCCTTGCCCAGGGCTGGTGTTCCGCTTTAGTCTTGTTTTGTTCTATGGACCTCTTCAGTCTTTGGCTGAAGGGTGAACCTCAGGAGTGACTAAATTACTGAGCTGAAAGGGTGTCTGGGGGCCAGGGTTTCCCCAGTCTTTGTCAGGTCAGCAAATCTGGTCTTTCTTTTTAAGTTAGATTTTTTTTCTACATTTTTCTCCAGCTCTGTCCAGGACCATCTATTGTGGTCCCTGTCAGAGTAGTCAGTGGTGGTAGCTGGGCACCATCTAGTTGTACTGGATTCAGTCTGGTGGAAGCCATGGTAGATGTGGTCCATTAGTCCTTCGGACTAATCTTCCTCTTGTATCTTTAGTGTTCTTCATTATTCCTTGTTCCTGAAGGGGTGAGACCAGTGGAGTATCCTAGATGGCTGCTCACAGGCTTTTAAGACCCCAGATGCTACTCACCAAAGTAGAATATAGGACTTTTTCTTTATAGACTATGTTGTGTGAGTTGAGCTGGATGTTCCCTGAGACCATGGTGTCCACAGCCCTCAGCCCAGCAATTTGGTCACTCAGGGAGTTTGGATGTGTCTATGGAGCTTCTATGATCTTGCCTTGTACAGGTTCTGGCTTCCCCAGTATTGTGTACTGTCTTATCCTTCACCAAAGTTACCACTTATCTGTTATCTATTAAGTGTTTTTCTATCCCCACCCTTCCACTCCCTCATAACCATCAAAGATTGTTTCTTTTTGTGTGTAAACCTTTTTATGAGTTTTTATAGTAGTGGTCTTATACAATATTTGTCCTTTTGTGATTGACTCATTTCACTCAGCATAATGCCCTCCAGATTAATCCATGTTATGAGATGCTTCACAGAATCATTGTTGTTCTTTATCGTTGCATAATACTCCATTGTGTGTATGTACTACAGTTTATCCATTCATCTGTTGATGGGTATCTAGGTTGTTTCCATCTTTTTGCTATTGTAAACAATGCCGCAGTGAACATGGGTGTGCATATTTCTATTCACATAATGACTCTTATTTTTCTAGGATATATTCCTGGGGGTAAGATTGCTGGATCATATGGTATTTCTATTCCTAGCTTTCTAAGGAAGCTCCACATAGTTTTCCAAAATGATGGTATCATTTTGCATTCTCACCAGCAGTGCATAAGAGTTCGGATCACCCTGCAGCCTCTCCAACATTTGTTATTTCCTGTTTTTTGGATTCGTAATGCTGAGGTGAGATGGTATCTCACTGTGGTTTTGATTTGTGTTTCTCTAATGGCTAGGGATCCTGAGCATTTCCTCATGTGTCTGTTGGCTGCTTGAATGGCATCTTCCGTGGAGTGTCTGTTCATTTTTTTTGCCCACTTTTTAGTTGGATTATTGGTCTTTTTGTTGTAGAGGTGGTGGGTTTTCTTGTAGATTTTAGAGATGAGGCCTTTCTCTGATTTGTAATAGCCAATTTTTTTTTCCTAATCTGTAGGTCCTCTTTTTTATTCTTTTGGTGAAGTCTTTTGAGGAACATAAGTGTTTAATTTTTAGAAGATCCCAGTTAACTAGCTTATCTTCTGGAGTTTCTGTGTTGTTTGTTGTGGTTTGTATCCTGTTAATGCCATGTATTAGGGCCTTTAGCATTGATCCTATTTTTTCTTCTATGAACGTTATAGTTTTTGGCTTTATATTTAGGTCTTTGATGCATTTTGAGTTAATTTTTGTATATGGTGTGAGGTATGGGTCCTGTTTCATTTTTTTGCAGATGGACATCCAGTTTTGCCAGCACCATTTGTTAAAAAGACTGTCTTTTCCCCATTTGATGGACTTTAGGCCCTTGTCGAGGATCAGGTGACCATAGGTGGGTGGATTTACATATGGGTTCTCAATTCTGTTCCATTGGTCAATGTACCTGTCATTGTACCAGCACTAGGCTGTTTTGACTACCGTAGCTGTATGGTAGGTTCTGAGGTCAGACAGTGCAAGTCCTTCTGCTTTATTCTTCTTCTTCAGTAGTGCTTACTTATCTGGAGCTTCTTCTCTTTTCATATAAAGTTAATGATAAGTTTTTCCATCTCTTTAAAGAATGTTGTTGGTATTTGGACTGGTATTGTGTTGTATTTGTAAATCTCAGCAGCTATGCTTTTTTCTTTTTTTTGGTTATTGTTGTAAATATATCTATCACACAACTTTGTCAATTCAGCTTTTTACAAGTGTACAACTTATGGACAGCAATTGCAATAATCAGCTCTGCAACCCTACCCTTAATCAATGAGATTTTTCTATCACTGTTAACCCCCTTCTCCCCGCTCCGTCCTGCCCCTGGTAACCACTCATACACTTTGGTCTCTGTACCTGCTTTTATTTTGTAGCCTTCTAACCTGAGCATATTACATAACCTGCCTCACCTATAAAATGAGATTAGTAAACCCTCCTTTTAGGATGGTTGTAAAGGTTGAGATACCCTTATATAAAATGTCTAGTTTAATACTTGGCAGTGTGAGCATTCAGTTGCTCACAGTTGGTGCTCGTCATTTAAATGTCATTCAGTAACTGGATGAGTACTGAGAGCATAGTTCAGCTGTAAGGCAGCTGTGGTCTACAATAATCTTGAATATCACACAAGTGCAGTAGTAAAGGAAATTAACGGCAAAATTTTGAAAGTATTATGTGGAGTTTTTTCCCAGTTAATGGAAACTTATATATATGTTAACTGGAAACCCTAGTGGTGTAGTGGTTAAGTGCTATGGCTGCTAACTAAGAGGTTGGCAGTTCAAATCTGCCAGGTGCTCCTTGGAAACTATGGGGCAGTTCTCCTCTGTCCTGTAGAGTCGCTATGTGTTGGAATTGATTCATTGGCAACGGGTTTGGGTTTTTTTGGCATGAGTCGAGGGCATGGGTAACAGGTATTTTAACTATACCAGTTACCATTTGCTGTCAGGTTCATCTGACTCATGGTGACCCCATGTGTGTGTCAGAATGGAACTGTGCTCAGTAGGGTTTTCTTTTTTCTTTATTGTGCTTCAGGTGAAAGTTTACAGCTCAAGTTAATTTCTCATACAAAAATTTGTACACATATTGTTATATGGTATTAGTTGCTTCGTACGGTTTTCAGTGGCTGATTTTTGAGAAGTGGATTCCAAGGCCTTTCTTCTAAGGGGCCTCTGAGTGGATTTATACTTCCAGCTTTTTGCTTAGTGGCCAAGCGTGTTAACTGTTTGTACCACCCAGAGACCCCAAACTTAACTCTGGTGGTCCTAAATTTTTAAATTTCGCTCTCATAATTGCGTCTTTCATACATCTAAATACTTATTGGTTCACATGAACTACCAGAGTACAAAATATTTGACTGGATTTTTGTGAAATCAAAATATTTCTCTTTGGTTTATCAAAACAGGAGAAAGACCCACTTGAAAAAGAGAAAATGTTACAGATATTAACATCTGAAAGAAGCAAATACTCATCAGTGATATCCATAATGTAGAAATTCTAAGACTTTTAAATGAGAATTAAAAAAAAATATGTTATTAGTATTTAATTATTAGGGCAAAATGTACTTACTTAATTACCGTATCATTGTAAAAGATAATTTTCATTCGTTTCCTGTTCCAAATCTTTGTTGATATTGGTTATTGCTTTCTGAGGTTTTCAAAAATTGATCAACATGCCTGTGCTGTAATAGTGCCAATAATATCAAATTAGCTCAAAAACTACTTTGTATTTGTAGTACGTGAGAAACTCTCAAGTACTTAGTGATTGCTTTCTTTACCGTTTCATATTTACAGGATATGAACTCACTTTTTGGTTTTTTCTCTGTTTTATTCATTGATTTTTAGAAAATTTTACAACTTCTTCCAGAAAGAATTCATCAGCGGTGGCAGTTTCATAGTATTGGTGAGTAATTTAAATATGTATTTCACATTGGAAATAAATGTTAATATATGAAAATGCCCTCTAATGTGTTGTTGGTGGTGGTTGTTGTTAGCTGCTGTCGAGTTGATTCCGACTCATAACAACCCTGTGTGACAGAGTAGAACTGCCCCATAGGGTTTTCTTGGCTGTAATCTTTATGAAAGCAGATTACCAGGTCTTTCTTCCACTGAGTGCCTGGGAGATTTGAACTGCCAACGTTTTGGTTAGCAGCTGAGTGCTTAAACGATATGGTAGTTGTTTGAAATGAACCCATAGTTTATGCTTTAGGATAAACAAAATAAAGAATTCAGGTATAGATTGACTGGGAGTATAAGATAAAAATATAAATGAATGATTTTCAGTCAAAATAGCATAATGAATTTCTTTTATCCACCTTGTCCTCTACCCTGAATACGTTAGCAATGGTAAACCAAAAAAGCCAAACCCAGAGCTGTCAAGTCGATTCTGACTCCTAGCGACCCTATAGGACACAGTAGAACTGCCCCGTCTAGTTTCCAAGGAGCGCCTGGCAGATCAGAACTGCCGATCCTTTGGTTAGCAGCCGTAGCACTTAACCACTACGCTACCAGGGTTTCCTAGCAATGATGATAAACCTATAAAACCAAAAAGATAAAAGCAGGCTCAGCATCAAGATAAATATCTCTATGGATCAGAATGGAAGAGAAATACAAAGTGCCAGGTAGAGCTGAAGCCACGGGCTCCAGATTTGAAAAGCAGTGGCAGCTGGCGCTTTGCTCTGTACACACACAAAAAAGGACTGGTGCTTGGCTGATTTCTTGAAGGGCCAAAGTAAGGCTTCTCAGCTCATAAAATAAAGTTGAAAAGAAGACGACTAAAACAACTCTTCAGTGGATTATTATCAGCGACCAAGTAGGCAGCATGAAGTCACACGCTTTTTGTTATCAGGAGCTAAGCCAGCATGCTTGCTAGCTTAAAGTCTATCACAGTATCATCACAGGGCTTGTGAGCTACATTTTAAGACTTTTTTCCCCTTTAGATTAAAAAGGAGTCTGTAGGTAGGCAGTTGCTGGTTTTGGTTCAGTATCTCACTGATGTTAGTGTTGATTGATGGCGATTCTCATGAACCTTCTCTCATGGGGAGTATATGCCTACCAAGTCTATGTTGTCGAAGCAGAATGTTATTGGCCTTATATTCATTTGTTAAAGTGTATTTATTTTTTTAAAAAAGAGAGTCATGCGTTTAACTTCTATATTTCTTCATCAGTTCTAGCAAATATAATATTGTCTGAGGCTTTGAAACTGCAGGCCATTCCAATTAGCAGTTCCAGTAACAGAAGGAACTCTGGACTGGTAGGAAGGTTATTGATGCAGGGGCTGAAGGAGATAATATTTAAATATTAGGTCATGTAGAATAAACCTTTTAGATAAAGTTGAAGACTGAAAAAGAGGTACCCATAATATATAAAGAACTCTTACAACTCAGTAATAAGATGGCAAGCCTATTTTTAAAATGGGCAAAAGATTTGAATAGATATATCACCAAAGACATGTGAATTGCTAATAAATGCATATTAAGGTGCTCAGTAGAATAGTGAGATCTTGTTCTGCACTTCACAATGATTATAATGGCCTTGAAGGTTGTCTGTGAAGAAACTTTGTTGAGACATCTGAACTTCAAAGGTTTATTATAACTTCCAAAGGATATAGCCTTTAAAGGACTTTCAGGCTGCCTGGTTGTCATGTATTCCAATAAATGCCCGTACCTTTAGAAGGCACATAAAGAGTCATTTTTCTTTGTCACCAAGAAACCTGTGTTGGTTTCCTAGGGCTGCTATAACAAATTACCACATAGTCACATGACTTAAAACAACAGGAACTCATAGTGTCCTAGTTCTGGAGGTAGAAATCCAAAATAAAGGTGTTGACAGGGCCATGCTCCCTTCGAAGTCTCTAGGGAAGAATTCTTTCTTGCCTCAGGCATTCCTGGGTTTGTGGCAGCACAACTCTGATCTCTGTCTTTGTCTTCACTTGGTCCTTTCCCCTCTGTGTCGTGTCTCTTCTCCTCTTGTTATAAGAACATCGGTCATATTGGATTAAGGGCCCACACTATTCCAGTATGATGTCATCGTAACTTAAATAATTAAATCTGCATTGACCCTATTTTTAAATAAGGTTGCATTCTGAGGTTCTGGTAGGGAGGTAAATTTTGGGAGGACGCTATACAAGACAATACAATTATAAAACTTTCTTTTCTTTTCCTTTTTTGTGTATAAGGAAAATAAATCAGTGACTTTGGTAGATTTAAAAAAAATATTTGGTGAACATACACAGCAAAGCGTACACCATTTCAACAAACTACAATTCAGTGGCATTGCTTACATTCTTCAAGCTGTGCACTCGTTCTCCCCATACCCTTCCACCAACTCATTCCACCACCATTAGCACAGACTCTCTATACCCTAAAGTTCTCATTTAACCTTTCAAGGTTGTTAATTTGATCCCACATAGATAAATATTTGAAAGAGTTTAATGCTCCAGGCAGACATACTTTACTAATTAAACGGAACTATGGTTTGGTTTTAAGCAGACTTCTGGGTAAAGTTGTGGTTTGATGTTCAAGGTTTGAAGATTATCTCGGGGCAGTAGTTTCAGGTGCTTATCCAACCTCAGTGGCTCCAGAAGATCTAGATGCCATGGAGAATTTAAAATTATGTTTCTTACCCCCCTTTTTAATCAGGATTCTTCCGTAGAACCTTAGATAAAATCGTTCAATAATGGTAGCCAGACAGCATCCAGTTCTGTCTCATGGTCTTGTTGATCTTTTAAAAATAACTTTATTGAGATATAATTTACATAGTTAAAGTTCACACATTATAAGTATACAACTCAGTGATTTTTACAAAGTATATAGTCACCACATCCAGTTTTAGACCATTTCCATTACCCCAAAATATTCCCTCGAATCCATTTGCAATTGATATCCATTCTCACCACCAGTCTGCTTTCTGCCCTCTGTGAATTTATCTTTTCTCAACATTTCATATATGAAATCTTACAAATTGAATTATTTGCATCTGACTTCTTTCGCTCAGCATAATATTTTTTAGTATATTCATGTTGTTGTTGGGTGCTGTTGAATTAATTTCTACTCATAGGGACCCTATATACAACAGAAGAACATGCTGTCTGGTCCTGTGCCATCCTCACAGTCATTGGTATGTTTCAGCCCATTGTTGTAGCCACATGTCAATCCTTGAGGGTCTTCCTCTTTTTTTTTTGACCCTCTACCAAGCATGATGTTCTTTTCCAGGGAGTGGTCCCTTCTGATAACACGTTCAAAGTACGTGAGATGAAGCCTCACCATCCTTGCATTCTGGCTGTACTTCTTCAAAACAGATTTGTTCGTTCCTCTGGCAGTCCAATATTCTTTGCCATCACCATAATTCAAATGCATCAATAATTTTTTAGTCTTCCTTATTCATTGTCCAGCTATTGCATGTATGTGAGGCAATTGAAAATACCATGGCTTTTCCTCAAAAAGCTAGAAATAGAAATATCATATGATGGAGCATCCCACTGCTGGATATACCCTAAAGAAGTAACAACAGTGACACAAATAGATATATGTACACCCATGTCCATTGCAGCGTTATTCATAGTAGCAAAAAGATGGAAACAACTAAGTGCCCATCAACAGATGAATAGATCAACAAACTGTGGTATTACACACAGTGGAATACTATGCAGTGATAAAGAATAATGACAAATCATGAAACATCTCACAACATGGGTGAATTTGGATGATATTGTGCTGAATGAAATAAGTCAATCATAGAAGGACAAATATCGTATGAGACCACTATTATAAAAAAGAAATAAGAAAAGGTTTACACACATTAAAAAAACCAAAACAAAACTTTTTGTGATGGTTACCAGGGATGGTAATTATCAAATAGATAGAAGATACGTGTTAATTTTCGTGAAGGGAAAGGCAATACACAGTATGGGGAAAGTGAGCAAAACATGACTAAGGCATGGGCGGACACTGAGAGGAACACCAAAGTGAAGTGCAGCAATGGTAATTACTGTAGCATAGATGATCCTGTGACAATAGTATTAACAAACACTAATTTATGAATAGATACATAGCTAGATAGCTATGACAAGAGGTGTGGGAGAGTATAAGGGAACACACCCATCTGCAGATATAGGTCTGGTGGTGGATATCTCTACATACATAACTGTAAGTGATGCTTATATATCAATATAGACAATAGAGCAGACAAGGGCCACATTCAGGGCAACTTCTTAGACATAACCAGACATCTCACAGACAAAGTTCCTAGGCCCAAAGGCAAAGGACCATACACTCGGGGGACATCAGGATCACTTGGGACAACATAGTTCATAAAGTTCTGCTTCCTACTTTGATGAGTAGTGTCTGAGATCTTAGAAGTTTGTGAGTGGCCATCTTAGATATAACTATTGGTTTCTTACTATCGGGAGCAAAAGAGAATTAAGAGAGCCAAAAGAACCAAAGGAGCAATTAGTCCAAAAGACTAATGGACCACATGAACCACAGCCTACATGACCTCAAGACTGGAAGAACTAGATGGTGCCCGGCCACCACTACCGACTGCTCTGACTGGGATCACAACAGAGGGTCTTGGACAAAGCAGGAGAAAAATTGCAGAACAAAAAACCAAATTCACAAAAAGACCAGACTTACTGGTCTGATAGAGACTGGAGGAGTCCTTGAGACTGTGGCTCTAAGACACCCTTCTGAGCTATGACCGAAGCCATTACTAGAGACCATTCTTCAGCCAAACAATAGAAATGCCTGTGAAATAAACAACAACACCCGAGAGGAACGTATTCCTTAGAACAATCTACTATACAAGATCAAAAGGGCAACATTTGCCCAAAAGCAAAGTTGAGAAGGCAAGAAAACAAAAATTCAAGGTGAAAGGAAATGAGGAACCTAGGATGGAGATGGGGGGTGGGGAGGTGGGGGAGGACAGGCACATTGTGAGGAATGGAACTAATGTCATGGAACACTTTGTGTACAAACTATTGAATGGGAAACTAATTTGCTATGTAGGCTTTCACCTAATACACAATAAAAATTAAAAAAAAATATATATGGAGTGCTTCTACTCTGTACACATGGAGTCGCCATGAGTCAGAATCAACTGCAACAGCAACTAACAACAACAACATACCTAGAGAACAGTAAATTTATCTAGTTATAGTACTGGGGGGAAATCACAGCTGTTCTTTTGAGTTATGAAAGTTAAAAGGGCAGGGACCAGGTCTTTGTTTTCTTACACAGTTCTTGGCAGAGGTCCATAAGTAAGTAATTGTTTGCTTGATAAATGTTTTTTAAAGGGGAGGAGGAAGATGCTATGGAGATAGCCTTGCTCATTTGGGTCACATGTTGTGCTTCAGGGAGCCAAGTTAAAATCAACACAGTCCAAATGGCAAGTGTATGATGGTATTAATATAGTAGACAGTTAACATGGAAAGAAAATAAATTTAAATCTGAATTATTAAAAAAAAAGCATAACTTGAATTAGGCATTTTTTTTAGTCCTCAAAGTGACATGTTTGCTTTTTAACACTTTGAAGAGGCCTTTTTCAGCAGATTTGCCCAATGTAGTACATCGTTTGATTTCTTGACTACTGCTGCCATGAGAGTTGATTGTGGATCCAAGTAAAATGAAATCCTTGACAACTTCAATCTTTGTTGCGTTTATTAAGATGTTACTTATTGGTCCAGTTGTGAGGATTTTTGTTGTATTTGTTGAGGTGCAATTCATTCTGAAGGCTGTAGCTTTGATCTTCATCAGTAAGTGCTTTAAGTCCTCTTCATTTTCAGCGAACAAGATTGCATTATCTGCATATCACAGGTTGCTAATGAGTCTTCCTCCAATCCTGGTGCTGCAGTCTTCTTCATATAGTTCAGTTTCTCAGATTATTTGTCAGCATACAGATTGAATATGTGTGGTGAAAGGATACAACCCTGGTGCACACCTTTTCTGATCTTAAACAACACATACTATGAGCCATAGCATATATCAGTATTCCTTTTTATTGTTACATATTATTCTATTGTATGCCTATACCACATTTTATTTATCATTTCACCGTTTAAGGGACATTTGGATTGTTTCTGGTTTTTGCTATTATGAATAATACTGCTATGAATGTCCATATACAGGTCTTTGTATAGACATGTGTTTTAATTTTTCTTGGTAGTGGAATTACTGGCGGGGTGAAAATTATGTTTAATTTTTTAAGAAATTGCCAAACTGTTTTCCATTTTATATTTCCACTAGCATTATATGAGGGTGCCGGTTACTTCACATCCTCATCAACACTTGTTATAGTCTGTCTTTTTTAATTATAGTGCTTCTAGTGGATGTGTAATGATATTTTATTGGGGCTTTAAATTATCATTTTCTGATGAATAATGACATTGAGCACCTTATGTGTTTGTTAGTAATTCCAATATCATCTTTGGTGAAATAACTATTCAGATCTTTTGCTTATTTTAAAAATTGGCTTTTTTGTCTTACTATTATTGAATTGTAAGAGTTTTTTACTTATGGGTTGTAAGAGTTTTTTACTTATTATGAGTACAAGTTCATTATCAAATACTTAATTTAGGAATATTTTCTCCTAATCTGTGTTTTTCTGTTCATTTTCTTAATGGTGTCTGCTGAAGTGCAAATTTTTTATTTTAATGAAGCCCAATTTATCAGTTTTTTTCTTAACATGGCTTATGCTTTTGCTGCTTTATCTAAGAACTCTTAGCCCAAAGTCTTGATTTTTCTGTGTGATTTCTTCTAAAAGTCTTATATTTTTAGACCTTATGTTTAAGTCTGTGACATATTTTAAGTTAATTTTGTATATAGTATGAAGTAGGATCTAAATTCATTTCGTTATGTGTGGCTATCCAATTATCCAAACACTTTTTGTTGAAAGACTAACCTTTCTACGTTAAATTGTCTTGGTATCATTGTTGAAAAACAATTGATCATAAATGTAAGGGTGTATTTCTGGGCTCACAATTTGGCTCCATTTATCTGTAAGCCTACCCTTAGGCCAGTTCTACACTGTTTTGGTTATTGTTTTGTAGTTAAGTTTTGAAGTCACAAAGTGCCAGCACTGCAAATTTGTTCCTTTCCAAGATTGTTTTGGCTCTTCTGGATTCTTTGTATTTCCATATGAATTTTAGAGTCAGCTTGTTAATTTCTGGAAGAAGACTAAAGGAATTTTAGTAGGAATTGTGCTGAATCTGTATGTTAATTTAGGGAGAATTACCATTAGAACTATTGAGTCTTCGAATTCATGAACATTGCATGTATTTATATCTTCTTTAACTTCTCTCTGCAATATTTTGTAGATTTCAATGACCAAATCTTATACTACTCTAGTTACATTTTGTAATACATATTTTATTCTTTTTTGATAGTATTGTAAATGGAATTATTTTTTAAATTTAATTTTTAGATTGTACATTGTTAGTATATAGAAATTCAATGGATTTTTATATATTGATCTTGCGTCCTGTATCCTTTATAACTTTGTTTATTCCATTTGTTTTATTGTGACTTTTTTAGGATTTTCTACATATAGGAACATGTCATCTGTGAATTAAGACAGCTTTACTTTTTTATTTCCAACCTGGTACTTTTAACTTTTTTTTTTTTTGCTTATTTAACTGGCTAGGCCCTCTAATACAGTGTTGAATAAAAGTGGTAAGAATGGACGTCTTGCCTTATCCCTGATCTTGAGTGAGAGACAGTGTTAGAGAAGCTGTTTATAAAGTTGAGGCAGTTCCTAGTATGTTGGGAGTTTTTAATCATGAATCGGTGTTGTATTTTCTCAAATACTTTTTCTGTGTCTATTGAAATGATCATATGGTTTTTGTCATTTATTCTATTAATATCATGTTTTATTAATTGATTTTCAAATGTTAAGCCAACTTTAGGAAACCCTGGTGGTGTAGTGGTTAAGTGCTACGGCTGCTAACTAAAGGGTCAGCAGTTCGAATCCACCAGGCACTCCTTGGAAACTCTATGGGGCAGTTCTACTGTGTCCTATAGGGTCGCTGTGAGTCGGAATCGGCTCGACGGCACTGGGTTAAACCAGCTTTGCATTCTTGAGATAAATGCCTCTTAGCCTTCAACTTGTAATCCTTTTTTTTTTTTAATATGTTGCTGAATTTAGTTGACTAATAATTTGTTAAACATTTTTGTCTCTTTGTTCATGAGGGATATCGCTCTGTGGTTTTCTTTTTTTGTGGTGTCTTTATCTGCCTTTAGTATCAGGGTAGCAGTAGCCTGCCTCATGGATGAGTTGAGAGGTGTTCCCTCCTCCTCTGTTTTCTGAAAGAGGTTGTGAAGGATTTCTTCTTTAAATATTTGATAGATTTCACAGTGAAGTCATCTTTACCTGGGTTTGTCTTTGTAAGAAACTTTGTAATTATTAATTCAGTGTCTTTACTTTTTATAGGTTTATTCACATCTTGTATTTTTTCTTCAGTCAGTTTTGGTAATTTGTGTCTTTATAAGAATTTGTCCATTTCATCTAAGTTGTCTAATTTGTTGGCATAAAATTGTTCATAATATTCCCTTTAATTCCTGTGGGGTGAATCCCATAGGAATTAAAGGGAATATTATGCTAATTTCTGTTTTCAAATATTAGATTTATATATTGCAATGATATGATTATTGAAGAACAAGAAAAGACTTGAATAAATGGAATGTTATGTGATATTCGTGGATGATAGGCTTGATAGTTTAAAGATAGCAATTTTAAGTCAAAATTCCTGTAAAGATTTGAAAACAAATCAAATGTCCTAATATAAAGAAGATAAATGAATTGTGGTGTATTAATATAATGGAATAATACACAGGAGGTAAAATGGATTAACTAATATATATGTCAGTATATATGAGTTTCAGAAGCTAATGCTGGGTTTGAAAAGCAAGTTACAAAGCGACCTGTTCTGTGTGATACAAGGTTTTAAACATACAAAGCAATTTATGTATTTTATGGATTTGTAAATAAGTAGCAATAATATAAATACAGTTTTGGGACTGATTAATACCAAAATCTGGATCTTGGTTTCCTATGGGGGAAGAAGGAGAGAGGGGAGAAAATGATTCAGGATCGGTTCACAGGGGCTTCAATGATACCTATACTGTTAAATAAAATGTTATAGATAATGTAAATAAATAAAATATAAGAATTGGAATAAACATGGAAATGTTTAGATTTGTTCAAACTGAATGGTGATGTTTGTTAATGTTTTTCTCAATATTTTATTGTAGGTTTGAAATATTTGATAATTTAAAAGAAAAATGAATATTAAAGAAGTTTCTGAAACTTTTGAAAAAGGAAAATTCATATAATGGAAATTTTTGTTAGGAAATTTTAGAATTATGGATGTTCATGTGGTTAACATAATGAAAATTTTCTCTAGTGGATTTTATTTGTACTAGTGATAAAGTAATTTAATTTGTAGTGTAAATAAGAGATAAACAATAGATTTTGTGTTAAATGCAATTTTAGGCTTAGGTTTTATATTTCAATAGAATAAGTCGTATTTAATTGCAATAAACTATGTGTTGAAAAGGTGATTATTTTTATATGTCCTCTGGTCCTGAGACTGTGGCCACAGGGATATCAAGGTCACCAAGAATAATTTGGAGGTTGCCAAGGACTTGTTTAAAAGTGTTTTCAAGTCTGACCGAGAACTCTGACATTTAGAAATAAATAAGAAGGTACGAGTATTTAAAATCATGTTTTATTTTCAGGATTGATTTTGAAGAAACTACTTCACACAGGAAACTCCTTGAAGGTATGATGGTATTTCTTTTCTATGGCTATTTAAAAACTGAGCAAAACGTACATACCATCTGTTCACTTTTTCCTTCCTCAACTCTTTCCTGAACAATGTTCAATTATCTTCAATTCAGTTATTGAAGTGAATTAATTAAAAAATACAGCAGCATACTCAGTACGTGCTCATACTCCCCATACATACTAGGTTGACCAGATCATTGAAAAAAAACTGTTATACTTTGCTACTGCATTGACTCATTCACTGGAAATACTTCCTTCTGTGTGGTACCAAGAAGAAAAAAATTTAGTCATGCATCAAATTGTTCTTCAGTTTGTTCTTTCAGTATTTTAGCATAGCAGTCTTACATGTAGAAGACAGTAGGGGATCTTTATGAAAATGTTAGTTTTGTTTTTCTTTTATCTCATTGTGCTGTGGTAAGAGAAGCTACCCTTTCTAATAGCATTTTGGTATAGGTTAGGTTCAATCATGTAGGTATTTCTGGCATGGATATAGCAGTACAAAGACTAAGCCCTCCTACGTCTTTTTCTTCTTATCTGGCATATGAGGGTGGCAGCAGTCGAATAGCTTTGACAGTGGCCATTAACAAAACTCTGGCAGGGTAATTTCCAAAGTTACCAATGAAGTTAATTTTGTAAAGATTTTAGTTGTTTTGCTTGTAAGAGATTGAATTTTTTTTCTATCCATCTTTTCCTGTTTTCTTCCTGAGAGAGCATTCATTCATTGATTCAGACATTTATTGTCTGCGTAGGAGACATTGTTTTAGGTTCTTAGAATACAGTAATGAGTCAGTGTTCCTTATTTGCAGCTTAGAAGCAAATAAATAATTTCAGAGAGTGATAAGCAGTGCTCCAGAATCCTCATGACAATTCCTTTTACCAAACTCATAGCAAGGGACAGTCATTGCCATCTGTCTTCTTGCCTCTTGAATTAGCCTGTGGAAACAGGAGGGATAGAAGAACAAAATGGTTTTCTGGTTTTTTTTCTCCAAATGAAAATTATGGAATAAGAATTACCTAATTTCTTAGCGACTATATTCATTCTTTATTCATTAAAAATCCATGAATTTAGATTTTCAGGTAATGAAGGTTAGCCACAGATGCTAGGCCTGCCTGCCTCCCTTCCTCCCCCGCTCCCCGCCTCCGCCCTTTCTCTCTCACATCCCCCCCATCCCCGCAAAGTCTCAATCTGTAATCATCTTCTAGAGAACTTTGGCCTTAAAAGGAAGAAAGGATTTCCATTATAAATGAAAATACCATCTGTTTTTCATTTTATTTTGTTTTAGATCAGGCGGGAAGGTGTTCGTCTTTTCTTATTATGGTTACAAGCTCTTCAGAATAACTGTAGTAAAGAACAGCTGTGGATGTTTTCATGTTTAATCCCTGGATTTTCAGCACCACAATCTGAACATGGACCTCGAACTTTAGATAATCTCATTAATCCTCCACTCAACCTTCAAGAAAGTAAGATTCATGGGATGTTATCCATCAGTATTTTAAAACTTTCTATGTAGCCTGTTAATATTTTAAAAAATGCCTGTACGTTTTATTAATTGGGCAATCCAAGGCCATTTTACAGTGGTCTTTAATTTCTATTTCTTATGTATCACCTTGATTTAATTTAGATGTACATTGAAGTAGAAGTGTGTCTTACTTCATGCAGTAGGTAACTAAAAAATTAAATATAAACTGAATTTTTATAAATCCTCAATAGTATTTTAGTTTTTTGTTTATAATCTCAAATGTTTTAGTTTAATTTCTGCTTTAATTTGTTAGTGAATCTTTGTGCCTTTTATCCTCAATTTTTCTAGTATTGTCTTTTATCCCCTTAGTTCTCTCTGTTATCAGTACTGCTATTTAAATAACTTAAATGATTTTTCCTGTTATAAATATATGTGTATATATTTTTATATATTCTCATACGAGCAAGCGTTTGTCACACGCAGTGCCCTGTTGGGTACTTCATTTTATTTGTAATTTGTATTTCTATAAATTTAAGTTTGGGGGCAAAATGAACTACACCTGTAGCACAAAATTTTAGAAACAATACCAGACTGGCGTACTGTCTATAAATCAACTCATTTAGACTATGTAAACCTGCTTATTCACGTTTTGTATCATTTTGAAGTATTACATGTTTTCAGACTGTTTTTTCTTGTGTCTCTGTAACCTATCAGGGTAGATATTCTTTTATCAGTCTTTCTATAGCTAAGTTTTTAAAAAATATTAGCCTTGAATCTGTGATTGACTTACTCCTTCCCTTTTGAGAATGGAAGTTTTGCTCTGTAGTCTACAAGGCATGAAAAATAAAGAATATCTATATATTACCTGACAGAGAGTAAGAAACCCTTGTAGAAAAGTTCCAGTAGGCTTTAAGGAGATTTTTATGACTTGGCACAATAAAGCATTTATAATGCATATTCTTCTGTGGGGACAAAGTGATCCAGGACATCGGTTATAGATGATAAGGGTTGTGGCCTTAAAGAATAATTTTTAATAAGTGTTAGAAAAGTAATAAAAAATGTAAAATTAATACATAGCGTATGTTAAAAACAGGAATTTGTCTCTGTTGTCAGCTTACTTGCCTGCTGATACTTACTGAGAGGCAGGTTTAAAGACCTGCCTGTGCTAAACCAGATACTGATTGTGTTGTGTAGGAAATAGAGAATCCAGCTATTTATGGATTGATTTTCTTGGGTTTGCATTTGTTATAGTGAATGTTCTTGAATATCTTAAAAGTAAAACATGAAAAGTTTCTTATTTTATAAGTGGTCTTTTGTAATGAAGGAACTGAGATGCTAACCCTTTTTTTTTCTTTTCGGAAGGGAAGTAGTATATCATCCCGTGGATAAAGGTGATAACCTTAAAGAATAAGCATGGTCATGACGTAGAGCAATAAGATTGTCACTTTAATTGATGAATGAGTGCATTATTGCTAATGTTTCTCATTTTATTGTGAATTTTTTGTAGTAAAAATGCTGTGAATTAAAAATTATCATGAGAGGTTCTTTCTCAAGTGAGATGTTATGTACTCTTAAATCACTTCATAACTGTCTGTTCATCCCTGTGTCACATCCTCAGAAACAACGGTTCATAAAACAGCTGACTGTTAAAGTTTATGGTTGTTGTGATGGACTATCAGGAATAACCTCAGCTATATTTCAAGATTCAATCATTACAAAGTTTTCAAGCAGCATTCATTGCCTGAATGTTTTACAGTTAAATTTTATTTGGGTCATGCTATATTATTTGTTTCGTAGTTATACTAAACTTTTCTCTTTTTTTGGATAGCTCAAGTCACCATAGAGGAAATCACTCCTCTTGTCCCCCCACAATCAGGAGATAAAGGACAAGAAGATCTCACCAGCTACTTTCTGGAAGCACTTTTAAAATATATCGTAATTCAGGTATGTGTTATTTTTTTGAGATGCCCCTCTTACTATCCTATGTGGGTAATTCCTTTTTCCCTCTCTTATCATCATCCTGTCATAGTAGATATTTGCCCTTTTTTTTTTTTCCTGAAGGAGGAGTAACAGATTTTTGCTTTTGAAAGTGTATGTTAGTATGCGCTTCCTGAAATAAAAATCATTGGAGGGATTCTGAACCTCTCAGAAAAGGAATTTGGAGAGAGCAATTTTCATAAAGTGGACTCTGTGTATATGCCTTCATGTGTGAGCCAAATGGGCTTATTTTCTAATCCTTTCATTTGTAATCAGCATCAGCGGTACTTTAAGTGAAAAGCTTGTAGCTTTTTGATTTAGGGATCGATCTGCCCAGAGAAAACATTTGGTAGCCAACCTTTTACATTCATTACAATCATTTACATTCCTTAAATTAACAGATATTTAGTCAGTGAATGTGTTGGGTCTGGCATTATTCTAGGCAATGGGGATATGTCAGTGGAGCAAATAGATGAAGTCCCTGTGCTCATGGAGTTTATATTTTGGCATATATGCTTGTATCTGCAGGGATATTTATGGAGGGATACATATAGAAGTTAGAAGAGTATAGTACCCAGGGAGGTGGACTGTGGGGTAAGGATGGGAGGGAGATGTAGTTTACACTTAAACCTGTTTGTACCTTTTGAATTTATGGGTCCGAATTCAGTAATCTGTTCATCTCTAGATATGAAATGAACATATACTGATTGACTAATGTAAACACTTAGCACATACATAGATGTTACTTGTAATTACTTCAAACACAAATATTCCTTATACAATATCAGAAACAAACTGAATTCAATTTGGAATCTGAACCAGATTACCAAATCTGAATCCTGATTCCGCATCCTACTTACTAGTAGTGTGACCTTTGGCAAATTACTTAACCTCTCTGAGCTTTTGTTCCCTCATCTATAAAACAGGGGAAAACAAATGTGTATCTCATAGGATATTTGAGGCTTAAATATAATTAGTGCAAAATGCTTAGAAAAGTGCATGACACAGTAAGCACTCTGTAGTGGATAGTTGTTGTAACTGACATCAGTTTTTCTTTTTAAAAAAACTTTCATAGGTCATGTAGATTTAAAAAATTGTTTTATGGGTTTATTGAGATACAATTGATATATGATAAACTGCAACATTTGAATGTACAATTTGCTGAATTTTGTTACATGTATACACCCATGAAACAATCACTGCAATCAAGATAATGAACATATCTTAACACCCATAAACATTTTCTCGGAACCCTTTGTAATCTATTCCTTTCCACCCCTCTCAGCCCCCACACCTAGGCAACCATTGACCAGATTTTTGACACTATAGATTAGTTTGCATTTTCCATAATTTTATAAAAATAGAGCCATCGGGTATATACTTTTTTTGGTCTGGCTTCTTTCATTTAGCATAATTATTTTGACAGTCTGTGTTGTTGTATCAATAGGTGAGTCCTCTGTTGCAGAGTAGCATTTCATTATATAGATATACCAGTTTATATAGATGACCAGTTTATTCAGTCATCTATTGATGGTCGTTTGAATTGTTGCCAGTTTTTGGCTATTACAAATAAATCTGCTATGAGTATTGGTAAACAAGTCTTTGTGTGGACATAAGCTTTCTTTTCCTTTTAGTAAATACCTAGGAGTGAAATAGCTGGATCGTATAGTAGGTTTATGTTGAATTTTTGAGAAACTACCAAACTGTTTTCCAGATGGTTGTATCTTTTTACATTCCCAAAAGCCGTGTATGAGGGTTGCAGTCGCTTCAAATCCTTGCCAGCAATCAGTATGGGCGGTCTTAATTTTAGCCATTCTAGTGAGTTTTTTTAGTGAGTGAATAGTGGTATCCATTGTGGTTTTAATGGCTAATGATGTGTTGAGTACATTTTTATATGTTTGTCTGTCATCTACGTATCTTTCAAGGTTAAATAAGGATCTGTTCAATTCTTTTGCCCATTTTTAAGTTGGGTTATTTGCCATCTTATTGATTTATAAGTGTTTTTTATATATTTAGATAGAAGTCCTTAGTCAGGTATATATTTTGCAAATATTTTCTCCCAGTCATTGGCTCACCTTTTGATTTTCATAGCAGTCTCTTGAAGACTGCTTTTGTTCTTTTGAAGAACACAAGTTAGTTTTGATAAGGTCCAATTTGTCAAATTTTTTTTCTTTTATGGATGTCACTTTTGGTGTCTTTTCTGAGAAATATTTGCCTAACCCAATATCACAAAGTTATTCTCAGATGTTGACCTCAATCCTTTATTAGGTAGTGTCTGCCATATTTTTCCAGTATAATATTACTCTTTTTCTCTTTATAATCAGTAATTATTTTGTGGGGAGGTATTGTATAACTATGTGGATATTCCATTCTTCATCAAAATTTCACCCAGGTGTTTAAAATCCACTAAAGGTTTTTGGCTGAATTATTACTGTGATGGTTGGCAACTGGTGATTTTCTTTAAAAGCTTTAAGATATAATATACATACCATGTAATTTACCCATTTAAAGTACATAATTCAGTGTTTTTTTTTTTTTGTATATTCACAGGGTTCTGCAACCATCACCATATTCTAATTTTAAAAAATTTTGTCTTTCCCAGAAGAAACCTTGTACCTGTTAGCAGCCACTCCCCTCCCCTCTCAGCCTCCTTTATCTCTGGCCTTAAACAAACTAATCTCTTTTTCATCTCTGTGTATTTGCATATTCTGGATAATATTGCATATAAATAGACTCATACAATATGTAGTTTTTTGTGGCTGGCTTCTTTCACTTAGCATAATGTTTTCAAAGTTCATCCATGCTACAACATTTAGCAGTACTTCATTCCTTTTTATGGCTGAATAATATTCAATTGTATGGATATATCACTTTTTTAATTCTGTTCATCAGTTGATGGATATTTGAGTTTCTGCTTTTGGGCTAACTGGTGATATTTTAATTCTGTCATTCCTTCTGCATTCAACAGTTGGCAAAATATTACAGGAAAAAGCTTTCTCCCCTTCCCATTTATTTAATCATTTAATTATTTGTATCAACCTGGGTTTATGGATTCTTGTGAATCTATCGTTAGTACTATTATTATTTTGATGCTGCAATTTTCCTAGATTTGAATAGTGGAAGCCTCTTCCAGCTGACTCCACCGTCCTTTTGATCAGTCCCCATCATTCTATGAGCATTTCTTCACTTTCTGACGCAGAAAGATGTTCTAGTCTCATCTTGTATCTTCCTTGCCCCCACCCTGGAATGTGCTATTTTTCCAATGAGACTTTGTTTATTATAGTAAAAAATTATATTTAGAAACCAAGATCTGAACACTCAAGTGCGCTCATTGCCATTGGACTATTGCTACTTCTGGATTATCTCAATGACCGGAGCTAAGGAATATATGCATGTATTTGCACAAAGAAAAATTAATCTCTCTAAACCTATGTATGTATGTTGAAAAGGGTGAATTCGTAATGGTATCCCCAATACCAGTCCAGCACTACAGGGTTCATTTTAGTTTTCTTCTTTCCATATTTGTAACTCTCTTCTCTGACAATGAGAAACCTGGCTTTCATTATCCTCAGTATATTTACTTATTTAATCAGTTCCCTTTGTTAGTAACGTCTCCCGTTACCACCATTGCCCTTTTCTACAGACATTCTCAGCTCATTGGGGAACTAATACTGTGCTCTGGGCCCTTGCTAACTACCTACCTAGATATCCTCCTCACCCTGTTGGAGTTGCTGCACCCTGTATTGCTGTGTCTCTTCTTGGCCTCTTCCACTTCATGGACACCCTCCTTACCCTTGTCAGGCACTGAGTCCCCACTGGGCTGTATCCTCTGCTTACCCCCGTCATGGATGCCCTGCTTGCTGTGCTTAGGCTCTGATTATCTGCACTTGGCTACTGCCACTGCTTCTACTTCCCATCCCACCGCATGTGCCTATTTTATATGACTTTTAGGCTGAATTATTCAGGAAGGGGAGGGAGGGGCAAAGGTGAAAGAACATTACTGTGTTTGTCATTACTAGAGCCAAGTTTTGTTTCACAGTTTTTCAGAGTGTATTTTTATAAAAATAATTTTTATTGTGCTTTAAGTGAAAGTTTACAAATCAAGTCAGTCTCTCACATATAAACTTATATACACCTTACTACATACTCCCATTTACTCTCCCCCTGATGAGTCAGCCCGCTTCCTCCTTCCAGTCTTTCCTTTCATGACCGTTTTGCCAGTTTCTAACCCTCTCTACCCTCCCATCTCCCCTCTAGACAGGAGATGCCAACACAGTCTCAAGTGTCCACCTGATACAAGTAGCTCATTCCTCATCAGCATCCCTCTCCAACCCATTGTCCAGTCCAATCCATGTCTGATGAGTTGGCTTCGGGAATGGTTCCTGTCCTGAGCCAACAGGTTTGGGGTCCATGACTGCCGGGGTTCTTCTAGTCTCAGTCAGACCATTAAGTCAGGTCTTTTTATGAGAATTTGGGGTCTGCATCCAGAGTGTATTTTAAGTTCTAAGATTTTTGAGATATACCGTTTTAATGCATATATAATGCATTTGTAAAAGATTTATCATTAGGCAGATATATATGATTTTCACAATGTAGCAGTTCAGTGTATTGCTTAACCTTTTAAAGCCTATTTACAACAGCTAATAATTGTACTTAGGAGATTTTATCTTCTGGAATGATTCTAATTATTTTATTTTTAGGTAAAAAGCTTAGAATGGAAGAACAAAGAAAACCAAGAAAGGGGATTTTCATTTCTGTTTCTACATTTTAAGAAATATTACTTGCCTTATATTTTTCCAAACATCTGCAAGGAGAACAGTTTATATCATCCTGTACTTGGTAGGTAGTCTTTAGAATTTTCTAAAAAAATCCCATCTGAATAAAATCTCTCTCAGTGTAAAGTTGGTGTTTGTTACCTGTAGAAAACTGATTACATTTAATATTTGTATTGGTTGATCGAGATATCATACCTGGAATCATACTGAAAGAACAATTTTATTAGTAGGATGTTTTCATTGAGATATATCATACCTGGAATCATACTGAAAGTACAGTTTTCTTAGTAGGAAATTTTCCTGAATTATTCATGTAATTATTTGTTTCTTGTGTATTATGGTAAAAGTATATATAACAAAACCATCAGCAGTTCTGTAATTTTCACATGTACAATATAATGACATTGTTTACGTTTGTCATGTTTTGCAACCTTTATCACTATCCTTTCCAAATTACCCTACCACCATTTACGTAAACTCAGTGCCCTCGAAGCAATACTTTCCCTTTCCCCTTCTTTCCTATCCCTGGTAACTGCTACTAACCTTTGGCTTCTATATATTTGCTTATTTTGCATAAGCGAGATCATACAGTATCTGTCCTTTTGCAACTGACTTATTTTGCTCAGCCTAATGTTTTTCTAGGTTCATCCATGTTATGGCATGCATCAAAACTTCATATGTCTTTATCACTGAGTGATATCCCATTGTGTATACCACCTTTTGTTTATCCATTCGTCTGTTGATGGACATTGAAGAGATCTTTTATAAAACTTATTTTCCGTTCTCATCCATTGGAGAAGTTAGCCCACTAGAAATATTTGTGATTGTAAATTAAAATTAATTCTAATGCTTTGGTGTGACCATGAAACTATAGTATAAATTTTCTGTTTAAAGTCTCCCAGGGGTTCAATTTAATAGCAGCCTTATTCAAGTTCTTTATGAATAATTACATTGTCATATTCTGATTGTGTCATATCTGTTGTTTAGTGGCTATGCCAGCCTTGAAACCTTGAAATTAGAGCCTCATTGGTAAACCCTGGGCTAGAAGCAGACCTCCGCCAGTTATAGAAGGCATTGGTAGTCTGTATGTGGAAGCATCCATTTTGCAGAAAGCTGTTCACATTTTAAGCTCTGACAAGTTTAGGCAACTAATAGACTCAGGCAAAACCGTTAGGACTATTAGAAATGGCTCAAAGTAGAGTAACAGACCACTGCCATTGGGAACAATATTTGCTTTAAAAATTTCTTTTGCCTTAACTGTCAAAGAAAAAATCCTGTATTTTGTATGACTTCAAAATACATGTCTCAGTGAGTGTTAGATTAATTAATGTTCCTTCTCATTAATTTTAAGTAACTCTGGCAGCTTCTCTATGTTTAGGCAGAATTCACTGAACCTTTTGATGGTATTTTATGAAAAGATGTGTTTTCATATAAGAGCCTACAGTATAGTTGGTTCACTCTTCTAGGTTCCATGCCAACATTGAGCAAATTATTTTAAAAATGTCTTTTTTTTCCCCCTAGAGCTACTTCTAAAACCAGAGTATCAACACAATATTTTCTCAGATGTTTAAAAACATAGGTTTGTCTAAGCGTAATTCCTTTCTATTTTGATTTTTGTTTTCCTTTTATTTTGAATAGATATCCCACAGATGAGACCAAAGCCACATTATGTAATGGTAAAGAAAGATGCTGAAACCAATGAAGCAATCTATTGTACAAAGGAACCTTTTATCAAGGCTCGTGTTATTGTCATTCGTTGGCTTGTTTCTTTCTGGCTTGAGCCAAAACCACATACAGGACCTCATATTCCTGGGATGGAAGGTGAAGTCTTGCCAAAGAATATTCAGGTAATATACATGTAAGGCAAACTTGTTAAAAGTTAGAAATGGTATTGAAATTTAGTCTGTTGATTTAACCGCCTTAGGTATAGAGCACATTTAAAACAGTGATATTTTATTTGTATAAATGTATTTTATAAATCCAAAATTTAATAATTACTATAAAATCAATACCTTTTTAAATTAAAAAATTGGAAGATAAAAGACAATTCCAGTCATCTGTCAGTCTCAGCTTCTAATTTATTTCTGTATTGTATTTTTATGATACGGTGTTAAAAATACTCTAAATTGCACAAATTCTTACAAATGGAAACAACTTGCAATCAAATAATTATAGGACCTTCATAGTCCTTTTTAGATTTCTAGGCATTGATAGAATTATCCCCATTTTATTTCCCCTTTGGTTGATGAAGACACTGAAATTAGAAATGTGATATAAAAATAGGAATTGACACATAACAATGGAAGGCCTGATATTTCAAACTCTTATTTTTAACTAAACGGTGTCCTCCTTTTATGCACTTCTTTTCCATTTTCTCCTTTTCCCTTATTATGCATTTTTTTTGACCTTGTCTGTATTACAGTATACTATTACTGTTTTTTCCTTTGCTCATATTTCCTCGTTTAGTTTTTAAAATATTATGCTATATGTATGTTTTGTATGCCAAGTTCTCTACAAAGAGTTATTAAATACAGAAACACTCAAGCAGAGCGTTTTTCCAATCCCAGATTTTAATAAACTTAAAATCATAAGACTATTTGATCAGGAAGGCATATTTGAGATCACTTCCTTAAAAGCTCTTATTTTATAGATGCTAAAACTGAGACCAGTAATTGAATAACTTACAAGAAAGTAATTTATCATAACCACAGTGTCATGCTACTCCTGCTGTGCTATGGTGGTAATATATTTGTCATCACTTGAAGACTTTTACTTTCTCCTTAGCATTAGGCTCGATCTTCAGTCTTAGTGACCATTCTGTTAAGTTATTAGGATATTGAATTTCCTCTTGAGCTTTCTAATATATTCTTTTAGCTTCATTTCTGCTTCTGTCATAGTTTTGTTCAGTTCCTTTGTTTTTATGTTTAGAAAGTTTTTACTTGTGTAATTTTTGTCTAGCTTATTTCTAAAGTAAAATAGAGATAGTTTTAAATATTTAAGATTTTATATTAAATAAACAGTCCAATGTCAAGTTACTTATTCTTGAAGAGCTGAGCTATCTCTATTTACATTATTCTTTCACCAGCTTTACTCAGTAACTTCTTTGTACTCCAAATGTACTGAAAAGCAAATCTTATTATAGATGGCTAGATTAGTTTCCATACGTTTTGAAAGATCTGAATTATTTAGATTTTGGGTTATTTGCATTGTCCCTTAATATTTAGTATGGTTTCTAAATGAAACTCTGCCTGAGTTTTAAAACGTGCTAGAAGTTATTTGTGGAATGCTTTGTATTCTAACAATGGTTACTATTAAAAGATAAAATATCCAGTTAAATGATTATCATATTACCTTTTCTAAAAAACTTTCATTTTAGAGAGCAGCTGCTAGTTTGGTATCCAGAGAAGAAAACAAAAATGATAATGCTGATAAAGCAGACAGAGCTACAGAGCCAGAACAATCTCATTCCAATACAAGCACTCTCACGGAACGAGAACCCAGCTCATCTAGTCTCTGTAGCATTGATGAAGAACATCTCACAGACATTGAAATCGTTCGCAGAGTTTTTTCTTCTAAAAGAAGTAATGTAAACTTTGTCACAGAGATATTTCGTCAGGTAAAATACCTCTTAGTATTTTTTATTTGTTATAAAGACTACTACTGATTTTTAGCTATTTAAATTTTATTTATTCTTTGTAAAGATTTTTTTAGAGTTCGTATTTTTAAGTTGCATTTCACACTTTAATATTTTCTAGTTATACTTTATATTTTTTAGTTTGATGATTTTACTTTAGTAACTTTTCCCTCCTCACACTCCTGTTACCAGAATAATTTCTCTTTCTTTTTTTTGTTAATTTTATTAATTTTGTTGTTGTTGAGAATATACACAGCAAAACATACACCAATTCAGTAGTTTCTATATGTATAGTTAAGTGACATTGATTACATTCTTCTTAGTTGCAGCATTTTTACCCTCCTTATCTGAATTTTTCCTCTCCTGTTAACATAAATGCACTAGCCACTAAGGTTTCTATCAAATGTTTTAAGTGGCTGTTGTCAATTTGATCCCATATAGATAATTCTTAAAAGAGCATAATTCTCAAAGCAGAGATTTTTTACTAGTTAAGCTAAACTGTTGTTTGGTTTTGAGATGACTTCAGCGAATGTTTTTGGTTTAAGATTTAAAGATCTTAAGGCAATAGTTTCTGGAAGTCTGCAGTCCATGAAACTTTGAAATTCTGTTCTGCATTTTCCTCTTTTTGATCAGGATTCTTCTATAGAATCTTTGATCGAAATGTTCATTAGTGGTAGCTGGGCACTCTCTGGTCTTCTGGTCTCATGGCAAAGGAGGCAGCTGTTCATAGAGACGATTACTGACACATTCCATATTCTCCTCCTATTCCTGATGATCCTTCTTCCTCTGTTACTCCAGGCAAATAGAGACTGTTGTGCATTGGATAGCCACTTGCAAGCTTTTGAGACCCAAGCACAATGCTTCAAACTGGGAGGTGGAACAGAAGCACTAAACATGTTATTAGGCCAGTTAACTGGGATGTCCCATGAAACCATGACCCTAAAGCTCCAAACCAAGAGAACAAGTCCCATGAGGTTTTGGGTTGTACACAAGTTGCCTCAGCAGCTATTCTTTTTTTTTTGGTTGTTGTAAATATATCTATCACACAACATTTGCCAGTTCAACAGTTTGAAACTTTTCTTCCATCATTTGATTATTAAATTATACTAAAACTATTTTATCTTCTACTCAATGATCATTAAAAGGTGGTTTATGAATGTGAGAAGCCTTTCTGATTTCATTGCTTTTATCTCCCCTTCAAAGACTTAGTCTTGTCCCCTAAGGCATTTTAAAGTTAAAGTTGCTTAAGACAGATTTAACTTGGGGGGAGAAAAAGGAAAGAGGGAGGAAGAAAGAAAAAGCTGTTTCACATCAAAATAGCTAGAAATTCCTAAATGCACATTCTCAAATACATAGAGGTTTTGTGGAAAATAAAACTTATGAAAATTAATCATTTGCTCTTAATAGCAAAGGTACTTAACTTTTGCAGGTAAACATCATTGAGTTTTGTAGCTGAAGGGGATCACTCAAGTCTCACAGCAAGTAAGTGGTAGATCTGGGACTAAAACTCCCAGATCCTGACTCCCATGTCAGTGCTTTTTGTTCTGTGCCACACTGCCTTCACAAGCCACGGGCTCTCTAGGCAAAGCAAATGTTGTTCATCTCCTACAGATGTTTATTGATGTACTGATGTGTAAAACAAAGCATGAGGCACTATTAACCTTGTCAGCCTAAATTAAAGATGAAAACTTGATTTAACACTTTGTCCGGCTTTGGCCTTGGTTCTAGATGCCAGATTAAGGTTTGTGTTGGCAGAATGTATGACATATGGGAAGGGAAAGATATTTGATAGATAGTGTTGGAACACTTAATTTGTGGAAAATTTTATTTAAAGCATATACAACTATTCAGATTTTCTAGTTCTTCTTGAGTCGGTTTGAATAAGTATACTTTTCTGAGAAATTATTCGTTACATTTGTTTTCAGATTTATTGACAAAGTTTATTACATTCTTTTGTAATCTTTTTAATATCCGAGGCATTTATATTTATGTCTTCCCTTTTCATTCCTATTAGTGTTTATTTGTACCTTGTTTGTTTTTTTCATAATGATCTCCTACCAGACATTGGTCAATTTTATTAGTCTTTTCAAAGAGTGGAAACCCTGGTGGCATAGTGGTTAAGTGCTACGGCTCCTAACCAAAAGGTCAGCAGTTCAAAACCACCAGGCACTCCCTGGAAATTCTGTGGGGCAGTTCTACTCTGTCCTGTAGGGTCACTACGAATTGGAATTGACTCGATGCCAGTGGGTTTTGGGTTTTTTTCCCCAAAGAATGAACTTTTGGCTTTTTTAATCTTCTCTGTTTTTTATGTTTGTTTTTCTACTTTATTAATTTTTGCTCCTTGTCATTTCCTTCTAAACTTCTTGTCTTATTTTATGGTCCATTTCCTAGCTTATTAATTTTTAGCCTCATTTTTTCTCATATAAACATTTTTGAAGTTTTTTTTTTTTACTGTTTTAGCTGCATTCCACAAAAAAAAAATTTTTTTTTCTTTTTTTTTCTGAGTACTATTTTAGCTGCATTCCACAAATTTTGATGTATAGTATTTATATTATTATTTATTTCTAAATATTTTCTAGTTTCTTTGATGATATCTTTTTTGACCTATAAGTTATTTAGAAATATGTTTCTTCCAAGCATTATATTTTTCTAGTTTTCTTAAATTCTAATGTAATTCTATTTTGGGTAGAGAATACAATGGTACTAATTATTATAAATTTATTAAAACTTCTTGCCCAGTATTTATCATTTCTTACAAATATTCTATGTGCTTGAAACAAATGTATTCGTTGAAAGTTAGTACGGTAATCACCAAGTCCATTAGATCAAACTTACTAATTGTGTGGTTCAATCCTCCATGAATATTTGTGTTCTGTTATTCATCACTGTATTCCTGGCGCATCATATAGTGCATGGCATAGAATAGGTACTTAATAAATATTTGGTAAATTTATCAAGAAGTTTAGGAACTATCAAATGTCAGGCACTGTGTCAGTGCTAGCTGGGGACTAATGTGCGTGTAGAAGCTAAGTCATAAGATAATTTGTTATATAGTTGATGGTATATTTTGGGGTCAATACAATGACGGTAGTTTTATTCAGATGAAAGAATTTGTATTGTTATGTGTCTTTAAAACAAAGATACAACTATAAAGCATAAATGATAAGTCACTTGAAATTATAAAATTATTCTCCATGTTTAGTAGTATGAGCATAAGTGCACTCTAGGCATTAATTTTGTAAGGAAACTCAATGTGCTTCATGTTGTTAGTATTTAAAGGCTATATAGTAAGTACTTAAAAAACCAAAACCAAACCCAGTGCTGTTGAGTCAATTCTGACTCATAGTGACCCTATAGGACAGAGTAGAACTGCCCCATAGAGTTCCAAAGGAGTGCCTGGTGGATTCCAACTGCCGACCCTTTGGTTGGCAGCTGTAGTACTTAACCACTGTGCCACCAGGGTTTCCCCTCAAGTAGTTAGATATGAGATAAATGTAGTACATCAATAGCTTAACCTTTAAGAGCACCACAGGTGACATATATACATAATCAAAGTTACTCTAAGGCATTGATTCCCCAAGTGTAGTCTGGGACTCTTGAGAGTCCCCAAGACTCTTTCAGAGCGTCTATTATTTATGGTAATAGTAAGGTGTTACTTACGTTTTTACTCTTATTCCTTCACAAATTACTGTGGAATTTTCCAGAGGATACTTGATTGGTCATATTGTACCAGATTGAATGCAGAAACAGCAAGAAGATATGAGAATCCATTGCCTTCCATTAAAGCAAACATTAAAGAGATTTGCAGACATGTAAAGCAGTGCTACTCTTCTCATTTTTTGGAAAATGTAGTTATTTTTCATAAAAAAAAAATGTTATTTATGTAACATGTAATAGGTTAGGGGTTCTGAGACCAAAATATTTAAGAACCGCTGCTTTAAGGAGACAAAAAAATTTCCCTGGTCTGATAAGTGCTTGCTGTAATTGAGTGAGTAATAAAGAATATGTTGGTCATAACATGGGTTGGTTCATGGAAGCATATTGAAAGATGAATATCAGAGACAAATGAGTTTTAGTAGTGTGTATTCAGTGCAAAAAAAGGGAGTCTTTGCTACCAGTAAACCATGCCCCACTGGCAAAGCCAATCTTAGTATTAGAAGACTCTATCAGTTTATCTTAAGTTGGTGCCATCAAATATGTATTTTTTTTTTGTTCTGATTCCTCTTCTGTATAGTTTTCTAGTTATGATTTGACCTCCTCATGTGGGTCCCCCTACAGTGAGGAAGTTTGATGAGTATAGATTCAATGGGGCAGTTTCTTTTATCAATTAAAAATCGATATCTGATTATGATTGCTATTGTGAAATTGCTTCTTCCTAGGGTGATAGATGCTAATATGTGAACTTGAATGTTCTGGTTTCTGTGACAATTATATCTCATTGTAAATTTATAAACTGGCATTTTGGCTTTATGCATCAGTTTTTAGCCATAGCTGATATCAGTCTGTCCTCAGTATCTGTATTTAGTGTGTTGCAAAACCATATTTTTGAGGCTGCAAGGATAAAGGTTATACTCTGACCTTTAGAGTATTCACCAAGCCACATGGGATATAGTCTGACCATTTTGTGCAATAATAAATAGCTCTGGAGATAACTAATTTTTTAAAAACAAGTAAACTTTTCACTATCTTAGAGCAGAACTTCTTTGAGATTATTTGCACTGCTTTATCCCCTTTCTTTATTTTGATGCTTTTAAAGAAATGCCAACTTGTTGCCGCACTTTCAGAATAAAATGGCCTCAGATCAGACAGTGATGATCAAAATCATGCCACTTGCCATGAAACTGCTGGAAAGTGGGGATATGAAAGTGGGAATTTGGGAATAGTTTGTTAGATGGAAGAAAATGCAAAGAATTCAGTTTGCTAGATAATTAAGTAAAAGAATTACCAAACAACATTAATTGACCCTGTTAATGTTATACGTTAAGTTTTTATCGTCTCAGGGATGCTGATATTTTTATTAATTTCATTCAGATAAAACAAGGTCATTTGGCCAATGATTCCTATTAAATACACCTACCGATTATGCTAGAGTAGAAAGTATCAGCTTGTAGGTAAAGGTCTTGTGATTTTTGAAATTGAAATTAATAGATAGTGGCTATGAAAAGAAAAAGTAGACACAGTTTCATTTCATTTCAATTTGTAAATAAAAAGTACAGTGAAAATGTTTGCAATATATAAACACACAACCATGCATAGGGAAAGAACTTTCAAATTGAAATTGAGTATTTTTACTATTTTCTTTTTGCGTGTCTAGGTTGTATGAAAATTTATTTGCTGTGAGGATGTAATATTTTTGTGAGGAGGAAAATGTTCACTTTTTTTTTTAAGTTAAGGCAACCCAGAAGGTATCTGAAAGAAAAAATACAAGACAGTCCTTTGAACATTTTAGTTGTTTTAGCTTATTATTTAAGTTAATAAGTTATTAAGTTAAATAATTTTATTATATGTAAAATGAATTTTACCTTTTTTCCCTAAGCTGACTTGTTACCTGTGATTTTTATTACTTATTAGAGTCAGATTTAATTTTATCAAAATTTACTTTATTAGTAATAATTCTCAAAAAAACCCCAATAATGTAAGCTACTAAGATGTGATTCATTATGAAAAGTTGTATTTACATTGAACTTTGTAGGGGCACAACTATTTCATGAAATCCAGTATTGCATTGTGAATCAGACAATTGAAACAAGTCTTAGCTCCTTCCACTTGAAGTCATTGTCTAACTACCAAAAGTATTTCTATCTCAATGCATTTACAAAGTATTTTGCTACCAGAAGCTTTCCTGACAACAAATAGTTTGACATTAACTTCTAAATAATCTTTTATCTCATGTTTTATAATGATAGAAATATATGTGCTACAGGTTTGTGGCAAAGGAAAAAGTATCATTACCACTATTTGCTCTCTCTCTTTTTTTTCCCCAGGCATTTTTACTGCCAATTTGTGAAGCAGCAGCTATGAGAAAAGTGGTAAAAGTATATCAAGAATGGATCCAGCAAGAGGAAAAACCTTTGTTCATGCAAGAACCGGAAGAAATTGTGATCTCTTCTTCAGACTTACCTTGCATTGAAAATGTCACAGACCATGATATTTCAGAGGAAGAAGGAGAAAAAAGAGAAGAGGTAAAATTTTAAGATTTGTATACTTTGGTATAAGTTTAATAGATTAGATTTTCACAAAAGTATAATAACATGTTATCACAAATACATTTCTAAAATACACAATTAAAAATATATATTATCGAGTTCATATGTGATTCCTTAAGTGATTAGATTGAAATTAGTAGATGTTATAATAAAGGTAACATACTGTCAGTTGTTATACAGTGGTGGCTTGTGTGTTTCTGTGATGCTGGAAGCTGTACGACTGGTATTTCAAATACCAGCAGGGTCATCCGTGGTGGAGAGGCTTCAAGGGGAATCCATACTGGGAAATAGGACCTGATGACCAGCTTCTGAAAAAGTTGACCAGTGAAAACCTTATGGATAGCAGCAGAATATTGTCTGATACAGTGCTGGAAGATGACTTCTCAGGTTTGAAGACACTCAAAATACGAATGAGGGAGAGCTGCCACCTCAAGTAGAGAGTCAACCTTAATGACGTGAATGGAGCCAAGCTTTTGAGACCTTTATTTGCTGATGTGGCACTACTCAAAATGAGAAGAAATAGTTGCAAAAAGCTTCAAACAACGTGGAATGTAGGAAAATTGGAAGTTGTCAAAAATGAAATGGAACGCATAAATAACGATATCCTAGGCATTGTGAGCTGAAATGAACTGGTAGTGGCCATTTTGAATCAGATAATCATACAGTCTACTATGCCAGGTGTCTTCGTTATCTAGTGCTGCTGTAACAGAAATATTGCAAGTGGATGGCTTTAACAAACAGAAATTTATTCTCTCACAGTCCAAGAGGCTAGAAGTCCAAATTCAGGATGCCAGCTCCTGGGGATGGTTTTCTGTCTCTGTTAGTTCTGTGGGAACGTCCTGGTTATCAGTCTTCCCCTGGTCTAGGAGCTTCTCAGAGCAGGGACCCCAGGTCCAAAGGACACGCTTTGCTTCGGTTGCTTCTTGGTGGCATGAGTCCGCTCTCCTCTCTGCCCCATTCTCTCTTTTGTAACTTAAAAAAAATTGTAGATTGAGTCCTGCCTCATTAACAAAACCACCTCTAATCCTGCCTCATTAACATTATAGAGGTTAGGATTTACAACATATAGAATAATCACGTCAGATAACAAAATGGTGGACAGTCACACAATACTGGTTATCATGGCCTAGCCAATTTGAGACACATTTTTGAGGAATACAGTTCAGTACCAGGAATGACAAATTGAGGAGGAACGATGTCGTATTCATCATCAAAAAGAACATTTCAAGATCCATCCTGAAGTACAACGCTGTCGGTGATAGGATAATATCCATATGACTACAAGGAAGATCAGTTAATAAACTATTATTACAATTTATGCACCAACCACTAATGCCAAGGATGAAGAAATTGAAGATTTTTATCAACTTGTGCAGTCTGAAATTGCTCAAACATGCAATCTAGATGCATTGTTAATTACTAGTGATTGGAATGCAAAAGTTGGAAACAAAAGAGAAGGATTGGTAGTTGGAAAATACAGACTTGGTGGTAGAAAGAATGCCGGAGATTGCATGATAGAATTTTGCAAAACTGATGAATTATTCATTGCAAATACCTTTTTTCAACAACACAAGTGGTGACTACACAGGTGGACCTCACCAGATGGAATACACGGGAATCAAATCGACTGCATCCGTGGAAAGTGATAATGGAGAAGCTCGGTATCATCAGTAAGAACAAGGCTGAGCTAACGGCAGAACAGACCATCAGTTGCTGATATGCCAGTTCAGGTTGAAGCTGAAGAAAATTAAGTCCATGAGAGCCATACTGTGACCTCAGGTATATTCCACCTGAATTTAGAGAACATCTCAAGAATAGATTTGACACATTGAACACTAATGGATGGAGATGAGTTGTGGGTTGACATCAAGGAACGCATACATAAAGAAAGCAAAAGGTCACTGAAGAGACAGAAAGAAAAAAAAATGGATGTCAGAAGAGAGTCTGAAGCTTGCTCTTGAATGTAGAGTAGCTAAAATGAATGGAAGAAATGACGAAGTAAAAGAGTGAACAGAAGATTTCAAAGGCAGCTCAGGAAGACAAAGTAAAGTAATGAAATGTGCAAAGCCCTGGAGTTAGAAAACCAGAAAGAAAGAACATGCTCAGTATTTCTCAAGCCGAAAGATCTGAACAAAAAATTCTAGACTTGAGTTGCAATATTGAAGGATTCTGTGGGCAAAAAATTGAACGACACAGGAAGTAGATGGAAGGAATACACAGAATCACTGTACCAGAAAGACCTGGTCAGTGTTCAGCCATTTTAGGAGGTAGCGTATGATCAAGAACCAATGGTACTGGAGGAAGAAGCCTGCACTGAAGGCATTGGTGGAAAACAAGGCTCCAGGAATTGACAGAATACCAATTAAGATGTTTCAACAAGTGGATGCAATACGGGAAGTGCTCGCTCATCTATGCCAAGAAATTTGGAAGACAGCTACCGGGCCAACCGACCGGAAGAGATCCATATTTGTGCCCATTCCAAAGAAAGGTGATCCAACCAAATGCGGAAATTATGAAACGATATCATTGTTACCACATGGAAGTAAAATTAGGCTGAAGATCATTCAAAAATGGTTGCAGCAGTACATCGACAGGAAACTGCCAGAAATTCAAACTGGATTCAGAAAAGGACATGGAATGAGAGATATCGTTGCTGATGTCAGATGGGTTTTGGTCAAAAGCAAAGAACATCAGAAATATGTTTAAAAGAATATTTACCTGTGTTTTATTGACTATACAGAGGCATTCGACTGTGTGAATCATAACAGATCATGAATAACATTGGAAATTCCAGAACACTTAATTGTGCTTGTGCAAAACCTATACATAGACCAAGAGGTAGTTGTTCAAACAGAACAAGGGAGTACTGCATAGTTTGAAATCAGGAAAGGTGTGTGTCAGGATGGTATCCTTTCATCATACTTATTCAATCTGTATGCTGAGCAAATAACCCTAGAAGCTGGACTATATGAAGAAGAATGTGGTCAGGATTGGAGGAAGACTCACTAACAACCTGCGATATGCAGATGACACAGCCTTGCTTGCTAAAAGTGAAAAGGACTTGAATCACTTACTGATGAAGGTAAGACTACAGCCTTCAGTGTGGATTACACCTGAATTCAAAGAAAACAAAAATCCTCACAGCTGGACCAATAAAGCAGTATCATTATAAATGGAGAAAAGATTGAAGTTGTCAAGGATTTCATTTTACTTGGATCCATAATCAATGCCGATGGAAGCAGCAGTCAAGAAATCAAACGACCTGTTACGTTGGGGAACTCGTCTGTGACAGACCTCTTTAAAGTTTTAAAAAGCAAAGATGCCACCTTGAGGACTAAGGTGCGCCTGACCCAAGCTGTGGTATTTTCAATTACGTTATATGCGTGCAATAGCTGGAGTGTGAATAAGCAAGACTGAAGAATTAATGCATTTGAATTATGGTGTTGGTGGAAAATATTGAATAATACCATGGACTGCCAAGAAGAACCAACAAATCTGTATTGGAGGAAGTACAGCTAGAGTGCTCCCTAGAAGAGAGGATGGTGAGACTTCGTCTCATGTACTTTGGACATGTTGTCAGGAGGGATCAGTCCCTGGAGAAGGACATCATGCTTGGTAAAGTGGAGGGTCAGGGAAAAAGAGGAAGACCCTCAACAAGATGGACTGACACAGTGGCTTCAACAATGGGCTCAACCATAGCAACGATTTTGAGGATGGTGCAGGACCAGGCCAGTGTTGCGTTCTGTTGTACATAGGTTCAGTATTAGGTAGTACCGACTCGACTGTACCTAACAACAACATAACATAATAATAGTGTAATATTTAAAATAGTGTAATAATACATCAAAGTGGTTGTTGTAGCAAATGCTACTTTGGTCATTACAAAGTACGACTTTTCCTGGAAGTACTGCGTGTCTTATTCCATGAGTGGGTACCCATCACAAACCAGAATATTCTGAATTCTTCCTTGGGATTTTTTGTACTAGAGCTGGTTGCAGAATCAGAAAATTCCTGATCATGTAAAATCAGCTGATCTGCAATAAGAAAGGGCAGAGTTTATTCACAGAAGGGAAAAGATGAGCTAAGTGAGAATAGAGATGGCATTTGGTCCCTGGTTTGTTTGTCACATGTCGGGTTCTTTAAGAAGCAGATGCTGAGATAGAGTCAGGAGTGCAATAAGTTTATGGAAAGTGATTTATTATTTTTGTGTGTGTGTGTGTCAAAAAATTAAGAATCTGGTATTGAGGTAAAAAAAACAAACCCATTGCAGTCGAGTCAATTCCGACTCACAGCAACCCTAGTCTTGTTAATTCTAGATTTGGTAATATTTATTTGTCATCCTGGCTAATTTAACCTTATGAGTAGAATTTAATCACGATTTTAACTATGAGTAGTAGAGAGATCACATTCTGCATGGAATCACAAGTCATTATGAGGACCCTGGGTAGCACAAATTGTTTGTGCTCTACTGCTAACCTAAAGGCAGGCAGTACGAACCCACCTAGTGGCGCCACGGAAGACCGTCATGGTGATCTGCTTTTGTGAAGATTACAGTCAAGAAAACACTATGGAGAAATTGTACTCTAACATTTGTTGTTGTTGTTAGGTGCCGTCGAGTTGGTTCCGACTCATGGTGACCCTATGCACAACAGAACGAAACACTGCCTGGTCCTGAGCCATCCTTACAGTTGTTATGCTTGAGTTCATTGTTGCGGCCACTGTGTCAGTCCACCTCTTTGAGGGTCTTCCTCTTTTCCGCTGACCCTGTACTCTGCCAAGCATGATGTCCTTCTCCAGGGACTGATCCCTCCTGACAACATGTCCAAAGTATGTAAGATGCAGTTTTGCCATCCTTGCCTCTAAGGAGCATTCTGGCTGTACTTCTAAGACCGATTTGTTTGTTCTTTTGGCAGTCCATGGTATATTCAATATTCTTCGCCAGCACCACAATTCAAAGGCGTCAGTTTTTCTTTGGTCTTCTTTATTCATTGTCCAGCTTTCACATGCATATATGATGCGATTGAAAATACCATGGCTTGGGTTAGGCGCACCTTAGTCCTCAAGGTGACATCTTTGCTCTTCAACACTTTGAAGAGGTCCTTTGCAGCACATTTGCCCAGTGCAGTGCTCTTTTGATTTCCTGACTGCTGCTTTCATGGCTGTTGATTGTGGATCCAAGTAAAATGAAATCCTTGAGAACTTCAGTCTTTTCTCCATCTACCATGATGTTGCTCATTGGTCCAGTTGTGAGGATTTTTGTTTTCTTTATGTTGAGGTGCAATCTGTACTGAAGGCTGTGGTCTTTGATCTTCATTAGTAAGTGCTTCAAGTCCTCTTCACTTTTAGCAAGCAAGGTTGTATCATCTGCATAACGCAGGTTGTTAATGAATCTTCCTCCAATCTTGATGCCCCATTCTTCTTCATATAGTCTAGCTTCTCGTATTATTTGCTCAGCATACAGATTGAATAGACATGGTGAAAAAATACAACTCTGACACACAGCTTTCCTGACTTTAAACCGATCAGTATCCACTTGTTCTGTCTGAACAACCGCCTCTTCATCTATGTAAAGGTTCCTCATGAGCACAAATAAGTGTTCTGCAATTCCCGTTCTTTGCAATGTTGTCCATGGTTTGTTATGATCCACACAGTCGAATGCCTTTGCATAGTCAATAAAACACAGGTAAACATCCTTCTAACATAGTGAGTCTCCATGAGTAAGAATTAACTCAACAGTAATGGGTTTGTTGTTTTTCATATGTATCTACATATGTATGTGTGTGTGTGTATGCTGTAAATACATACATATATGTAGAGTATCCTCCCCTACTTGTAAGAAGCGAAAAAATGTAAGAAATATAATTGAAATTAGTAAAATTAACTACATAAATTATGAAACAATATTTATAGTTCTGTTTATTCTGTACCAATGTAAAAGATTGTGTTATGCTAGAAAATAAAAACCTATCAGTCAAAATAATTTTTTCAAGCATTTTATCCTCACTACATCTATATGGATTGAGCCTACCCTGATCATTTACTGTCCTTAAATAAAATTGGTAGATAGTATCATCTCTAGTCATACATAATTTAAGAACAATGGTGCCTCAACTGTAATCTAAAAGAGAAAAGGAAAAAATTTGATTTGTAATAAAACTATATGTATTTTGGTATGTAAATATTCAGGCATAGCAATACTTAAAGATCCCCCATGCTCTCACCAAAGAAAAATAAATAAAGGAAGGGAGGAAGGGAGAGAGGAAAGGAAAAGAAAGAAGGCAGGAATCACTATGAATACAACAGCTACAAATGCAGGGTAATATAGGTGTGTTGTATTGATTACTCAAATACAGCAACTAGTATTGCCATTAGACATGTGGTTTTTCTAAATGCTACAACCCTCATTAATGTCTTGAACCAAAAAGAAAAGGTATAATCTTTCTTTCATTTATATTTCTGATAAATATAAAAATAATTTTAAAAATTTGGTGTTTATATATAATATGGAGTTAGATTATAAGTTTAGATAAGTATAAATGGGATTTTTAGTCACACAGTATCTGTGAGACATTTGGAAGACATGCAGTATGCAGGATTATCACATACCTTGTAGGATATTTAATATTTCCTGGCCCATCCCATTAAATCCCTGTGATCTCTCTCAATACTTGTGACAACAAAAGACCCCCGCAAATTTCAAAACGCAAATCTAAGATGTGGTAATGCCCACCTTGAGGACCAGTGTTGAAATTATAAACATAAAAAGACATGATTTCTACCTATACATAATTTATGGTTTAGCAAGAAGACAAACATGCGAAGTATTATGAAACATTTATTGCTGTGATCCTAGAACTTGAAAGAGGTAATACCTAATCCTGCTTGGGATACTCAGGAAAGGCTCCATGGAGGAGGTAATTAATATAAAGAGTAGGTAGACAAATGGGAAGGGGGTCATGCAGTGAGAATAGTATCTGCAAAGGTAGGGGAGATCTTGAAAATACTTTTATTTGGCTGTAGCTAAGAGCAGGTGGGAGAGAGTAATGGAAAGTAGGAGCTAGGCTAGGGCTGAGTGGTTCAGTACTTTGTATGCCATATTAGTGGACTTTGGTTACATTGTAGACACAGGAAAGCCTTTGAAGGATTATGAATAGGAAAGTGGTCAGAAGGATCACACCAGGCCCAGAGTGGAGATTAGATTGGAGACCAGTCCGGAGGCAAGAAGATCAGTTAGGAAGTATTAGCAAAGTTCAGAAGGGAGATTATAAGTGCCTAATACAGAACTCTGGCAGTTCCAGTGGGAATATGAAGAAGAGGATGGATGTATGAGCTCCTTTAGTGGTAACTTAGTTTCCTAGTGTTGCTATAACAGAAATACTTCAAGTAAATGGCTTTAAAGAACAGGAAATTTATTTTCTCACAGTTCTGGAGGCTAAAACTCCGAATTTCAGCCTTGTCAGTTCCCTCTTTGTAGGTAGTATAGGGCATTCCTTGGTTCCTTGGCTTGGAGCTGGTCCTCAAATTACGTCTGTCTTCCCCATATCTCTAGTCTGCTCTTTTTATGACTCAGAGGTGATTAGATTTAGGACTTAGCCTGCTTGGGCATGGTTTAACTAACATAACAAAACCCTATTTCCAAACTGGATTACATCCACAAATATAGGGGTTAGAACTCCAACACATATTTTGGGGGATCACAGTTTAATCCATAACAGGTGGTTAAAATCAATATTGAGGATAAAACATTTTCTATTTTGAGAAAAAGAAACTTGATCAGGCTCAGTAGTTTCCAGTGTACATCTTCAGCCTACTATTTTGTTGTAGCATTCTTAATTAGTAAAATATTAAACACTTGATATTTTCGTTCAGGAAAATGGGACCGTTACTGGTGATCATGCTCGAAATTCCAGCTGGGCAAAAAATGGCTGCTACCAAGATGCTCTTCATAATGCCTCTGAAGAAGCCACCGAACAAAACATACGAGCTGGTACCCAGGCAGTCTTGCAGGTGATTATGGCTGTTTAAAAAAAAAAAAATCATTAAGCATTTCAGCTATTTAGTTCAGTGTTTTAAAATAGATATCATATTTTAAAAAATGTAATAAATTCACCACCCACATTTATTATGCCATGTTTTATTTTTTCCTTAATTTTCACTTTATAATATAGATATTAAAAAACAATATATATTATGGTCTATATCAACAACAAAAAAAAAACCCAGTGCGGTCCTAGGCAGTTTTAAATTTTTATAAATTGTGTCATGGTATGCTGTTATTCTTCAATTTGCTTTTTGCATTAACTGTTAACATTTTTGAGATCTGTTATTGATATGCAGCCATAGTGCATTCATTTTAACTACTGTGTGGCATTGCACTTTATGTTCACTTCATATTTTCTTTATTCATTTTTCTGTTGATGGTTTTTCTCAAAATGTTTTCCAGTTTCTCACTATTCCAGGCAATGCTACAGCAAATAGTCTTACACATGTATTTTTTGTGCACATATGGGGGAATTTAAGTCCCTGCGTGGGTATGAATGGTTGATGCTCTTGGCTGCAAACTGAAAGGATAGAGGTTGAGTCTACCCAGAGGTGCCTCGTAAGAAAGGCCTGGCAATCTACTTCTACAAAGAAACTAGCTATTGAAAACTATATGGAACACAGTTCTACACTGACACACGTGGGGTCACTGTGAGTTGGAATTGACTTGATGGCAACTGGTTTCTGGATGTATCTAGAAGTAGAATTGCTGATTTGTAGGGTTTGTACGTTATCACCTTAACTACTATTGTGAAATTGTTCTCCAACATCATTATAATAACTTACATTCCCTCTGACAGTGTTTGTGAGCTCTCATTTCCTCATATCCTCACCATTTTTTTATATCGTCAGATTTTAGTATTTTGCTACTTCTTTTGTCAGCCGATTCATGGAAGAAAGATGTGGCAATCTACTTCTGTAGAGATTATGGTCTTGGAAACGCTGTGGGGCAGTTTTGCTCTGTCCTGTAGGGTTGCTGTGAGTTGGAATCATTGGCAGTGGGTTTGGTTTGGCTTTGGTTTTATATGTGTGACAAGCTGAATTCCGACTCATAGTGACCCTTTAGGCCAGAGTAGAACTGCCCCATAGTGTTCCCAAGGTTGTAAATCTTTACAGAAGCTGACTGCCACATCTTTCTTCTGTGAAGCAGCTGGTGGGTTTGAGCTGCCGACCTATTTATTAGTTAGCATGAAATGATATCTCCCTTTTAAAAATTTGTGTTTCCCATTTTAATTTGCATCTTCCTTATCACTACTGTAATTGAGCATCTTTTCTCATCTGTGAATTACCTATTCATATGCTTTTTTAAGTTGTTTGTCTTTTTCTTAATGACTTGTAGGAGTTCATTATATTCATTTATTTTTTTCAAAAAACCCTTCTGTCAGGGTCACAGGTGATCTTCACATTGTTAAATCGAATAGTCATTTTTCAATTCTAATCAAATTTGTCAGGAGTATTTGATGGAGAAAATCACTCCCTCTCCATTGAAACCCTTCTTCACTTGGCTTCCAGAATAGCATATCCACCTGTTTTCTGTGACCTCATCAGCTACTTCTCAGATTCCTTTATTGATTTATCCATATCTTACTAATCTTTTCATGTTGAAGTACTCAGAAATCAGTTCTTGAGTCACTTCTACCTACACTTATTTGTTGTTGATCTCATCCATTCTTATAACCTTAAATATCATCTGTATACTACAACTTCTAAATTTTATCTCCAGCTTGGGACCTTTCATCTGAGCTGTATGAGTGCTGAACTCAAATACTCAAATGCCAGTTTGACATCTTCATTGGGATACCTAATTAGACATCTCCAGCTTGCCATCTGTAAAACTTGTCTCGTCTTACCCAACAGACCTGCTCTTACTGTAGTCTTTCTCATCTCATGTAATGGTATCTCTGTTTTTCAGTTGCTCAGGCTATCTTTTTCTTGTCTTTTTTAATACCTCATCTAATTTGACAGCAAATTTTGTTGACTTTCCTTTCAGTATGTATACAGAATCTGCTGTTGCTCAGCATCCACAACTGCCTCTTTTGTCCAAACCTTCATACCCTTTCACTGGAATTATTGCCTTAAATCGGATTATTGGCTTAAAATCACCCCTACCCACCTGCTCTTCTCAACACAGTAGCCAAAGGGATCTCGTACAATGTGTCAGATTATGTCACTTTTACGCTCAAAACCCTCCAGTGGCTTTCCATCCTAACTCAACATAAAAGCAAGTCTTGACAGTGATCTATAATGCTTTACATCAATGTTCCTCAGAGTGTGACCCATAGAACAGTGCAGGGCCACAAGATGAGTATAGGAATTGATAGTAAAAGTTCAGAAACTTTCATTTAACATCTCTTGATTCTAACAAAAAAAATTGAGTTTGTATTTTGTATCTTTCTCGATTTTCTTTCCTATTGTTGATGGCATTGGGTTTATTGACTCTTTTTTTTTTTTAATTTTACAGTTGGATTGATCTGCAAAAGGTTAGGGGAAAATCTGTTATTTTACTACTGGTAGTGTGGGAAGCTCTGCTCCACATGCTTTGGCTCTGTTTCTCTTTATCATTTCTTGCCCTTGGCTCGCCTCACTCTATACTCCTTGCTGTTCGTCAGACACTCTAGACAGGCTCTCACCTCGAGTTCTTTTAACTTTTCCTTCTGTCTGGAGCATTCTTCTCCAGGATTGCTACATAATTCATTTTGTCTTTTCCTTTTTAATTCCTTCATATTCATTCATTCTTTCCTTCCCTCCCTCTCTCTCCCTCCCTCCTGCCCACCCCCTCTCATGCTTGCTCATGTGCTGGAGCTGGAGTGCACGTGTGCTCTCTCTCTCTCTCCCCCTCTTTCTCTCACTCTCTCTTCCCCTTTAGTCCTCTCACTTCCATCCCCCACCTATCTTTCCCTCTTCTCTTCTTGTGCTGAGATCCCCAGGATCATGAGTGAGCACTCTGTCTTATTCTTGATTTTTTGGCAGTACTTCTCAAGTTCTACTGCTCTGTGTAATGTTTGCTGTAGTTTTTGATAAGTGTTCTTTTTGTAAATTGTGGTATATATATATATATATGTATAATACAACATTTGCCATTTCAACATTTTTTATGTGTACAATTCAGTAACATTAATTATGTCCATCATGTTGTCCAGACATCACCACTATCCATTTCCAGGTTTTTCTATCACCCTTACAGAAACTAAGTACCCCCTAAGCAATGAGTCACCCTTTTCCCCTCCCTCCCTCCCGCCATTGGTAACTACTAATAAACTTTGGTCTTTATACATTTGGCTATCCTAAATATTTCATGTAAGTGGGATCATACAACATTTGTCTTTTCATGACTGACTTATTTCACTCAACGTGTTTTCAAGATTGATGTTGTAAAACGAATCAGGACTTCATTTTTCTTCATGACAATATATTCTGTTGTCTATGTGTACTACATTTTGATTATCCACTCATCTGTTGCTAGAGACTTGGGTTGTTGTTTCCATCTTCTGGCTGTTGTGGATAATGCTGCAGTGAACATTGGTGTACATGAATCTGTTTGTGTTCCTGCTTTCAGTTCTTTTGGGTATATACCTAGGAGTGGAATTGTTGGATCATATGGTAATTCTGTGTTTAATATTTTTGAGAAATTGAAAAACTTTTCAAGACAGCTAAACCATTTTACAATCCAACTCAGTGCATGAGGGTTCTAATTTCTCTACATCCTCACAAACACCTATTGTTTTCTGGATTTTTTTTTTTGATCATAGTTGTTAGTGGATATGAAGTGGTATCTTGTTGTAGTTTTGATTTGCATTTCTCTAATGACTAATGGTGTTGAGCAACTTTTCATGTGCTTGTTGGCCATTTTGTATTTTTTTGGTGAAATGTCTATTGAAATCCTTTACCCATTTTTTTGATTGGGTTATTGTCTTTTTGTTAAGTTGTGAAAGTTTTTTTTTTTAATATTATTTTGGATATTAAACCCTTATCAGATATATGGTCTCCCATTCTGTAGGTTGTCTCTTCACCTTGTTGATAAATTATTTTGATGTATGAAAATTTTTAATTTTAATGAAATTCAATTTATCTCTTTTATCTCTCGTTCCTTGTGCTTTTGGTATCATATTTAAGAACCCTTAGTAAAAACTAGGTCCCACTGGGGAGCATCTAGCTCAATTGGCATAACATAGTTTATAAAGAAAATATTCTATGTTCTTCTTTGGTGAGTAGTGTCTGGGGTCTTAAAAGCCTGTGAGCAGCCGTCTGAGATACTTCATTGGTCTCACCCCTTCAGGAGCAACGGGTGATGAAGAAAACAAAAGATAGAAGGGAAAGATAAGTCCAAAGGACTAGTGGTCCACAACTACCATGGCCTCCACCAGAGTCCAGCACAGCTAGATGCTGCCTGGCCACCACCACTGACTACTCTGATAGGGTTCACAATAGAGGGTCCTGGATAGAGCTGGAGAAAAATGTAGAACGAAATTCTAACTCACAAAAAAGACCAGATTTACTGGCCTGACAGAGACTGGAGAAACCCTGAGAGCATGGCCCCCAGACACTTTTGGCTCAGTAATGAAGTTACTCCTGAGGTTCACCCTTCATGCAGGGATTGGACAGGCCCATAAAACAAAACGAGACCGGAGGGGCATACCAGCCCAGGGGCAAGTACTAGAAAGCAGGAGGGGACAGGAAGGTTGGTAATGAGGAACCCAGGGTCGAGGAGGGAGAGTGTTGACGTGTCATAGAGTTGTGAACCAGTGTCATAAAACAATATGTGCGCTGTTTAATGAGAAGCTAGTTCTGTAAACCTTCATGTAAAGTACAATTAAAAAAAAAAACTAAAACAAAACAAAACAAAAAATCTAGGTCCCAAAGCATTATACCTTTATTTCCCTCTAAGAGCTTTATGGTTTTAGTTCTTAAATTTAGGTCCTTGGTCCATTTTGAGTTAATTTTTATATATGGTGTGAAGTATGGGTCCAGGTTCCTTCTTTTTCTTGTGGAAATCCAGTTATCCCAGCACCATTTATTAAAGACATTGTTCTTTCCCCATTGGATAGACTTAGGATTCTTGTTGAAAACCATTTAGCCATAGATGTTTAGGTTTATTTCTGGACTCTGAAGTCTATTCCATTGGTTTATATGTCTATCATTATATCAGTATTGGACCGTTTGGATTACTGTAGCTTTATAGTGTGTTTTGAGAGTGGAAAGTATGAGCCCTTCTACTTTATTCTTTTTCTGGATTGCTTTGGCTTTTCAGGGTCCCTTGCAGTTTCATGTAAATTTGAGGATTGACTTTTCATTTCTGCAAAGAAGGCTATTGGAATTTTGATGGGGATTGCAATGATCTATAGATTGCTTTGTATACCATTGACAACAGTATTTAGCCCTCCAATCCATGAGCATGGAATGTCCTTCCATTTTTAGGACTTTAATTTCTTTTAAGTAATGCTTTATAGTTTTTAATGTACAAATCTTTCACTTCCTTGGTTAAATTTATTCCTACATATTTTATTCTTTTAGATGTTATTGTAAATCAAATTGTTTCCTTAATTTCCTTGTGAGATTACTCATTGCTGATGTATAAAAACCCTACTGATTTTTGCATGTTGACCTTGTATCCTGCCACTTTGCTGAATTCATTTATCGACTCTAGTAGCTTTCTTGTGGCTTACTTTTTGTCTCTGAAAATAGGTTGTAAAAGATAGACATTCATAAAAACTGGGTAAAACTTTGCCTGTAAAGGTAACAGTGTCTAGGTCTGTTACTCAGGGGTGGGTCAAAGAGATCTTGATTATCAGTTCAGCTTCTTTCATGACATTAATATATACATTTTTTGTATTGCTTCTTGAGTCAGTTTTAGTAATTTGTATTTTTCTATAAAATAACTGATCTCATTAAAATTTCAGTTGTATTGCCATAAAGGCACTCACTGAATTATGAATTTTTAAATCTTCTACCGGATCTGTAGCTAAACGCCATCATTTTATTTCTAATAATGTGTATTCATGCCTTTCTTGTTAGGCCTACAGAGTCATCTGTTTTCACTATCTAAAATATTTGCTTGGTATTCTGTTCTCACATGCTTTTACATCTGTATTGCTATGTAGTTATTCTAGGCAGTTTAAGTCAGAGGTACGGGGAATGTTGTTGTTAGCCATCATCAAGTTACCCCGCCCGCCTATGGCAACTCCATGCATAACAGAATGAAAGGCTGCATGGTCCTGTGCCGTTTCCATGATTGGTTGTGGATTGGACCATTGTAATCCATAGGGGTTTCATTGGCTCATTTTTGGACGTAGATCACCAGGCCTTTCTTCCTATTCTTGTCTTAGTGTGAAAGCTCCACTGAAACCTCCTCACTCCACTGACAGACGGGTGGTGGCTGTACTTGAGGTGCATTGACCAGGAATCAAACCCAGGTCTCCCTCGTGGCAGGCGAGAATTCTGCCATCAAATCACCACCTCCCTTACAGTAAACTTAAAATTTTATTCCTCCAGAGGTACTTGGGAGCCCCTGCATGAAGCTGTAGTCATTATCACAACTTGATATTCATAATCCTTGCTCTGTTTAACAAAATACACTTAAGGACTTTACTTAAAGATACACGTTGATGGATCTTCATTTGTAACACTGTAATATGTGATCTTTTTATCCACTTTGACTGTTAATCACCAAAATAGATACACACACATAACCAATAAACATGAAAAAAGAGAATAAAAGGTCCTAAACAGCTTGTTCTGAAAATTCTGCTTGATTTTGGTATTATCTTTTATCCTAAACTATTTGTATTTAGTCATTATCCTTTTCATTTTAGGTCAGCAATAACAGTTATTACAATAAAGCTCTCAGATTTGGAATATTTTTTTTTTTTTTGTACTTGATCTATATTCCTTGGGTACTTAGTAGCAATTTTAGATAGTCATGAAAATAGGCAGGTTTAATGAGATAGGGTTAGAATTAACTCATCGTCTTTTGTTTTTAAGTTCTCCATAGATTACCTTGTGGTCAGCATCTAAGTTTGTTTCTCTTTAAGTAAGAAACCAAAACCAAACCAAACCTGTTGCTGTCGAGTTGATTCTGACTCATAGTGACCCTAGAAGGCAGAGTAGAACTGCCCCATTGGGTTACCAAAGAGTGGCTGGTGGATTTGAACTGCCTACCTTTTGATAGCAGCCGTGCTGTTAACCACTCACCACCAGGGCTCTATATGTCACTGAAATTCTGTAATTAATAGTTAATGATTTTTTTTATCTTAGGTGTTTATGATAAACTCATCAAACATATTTCTTCTTGAACCTGCAAATGAAATAAAAAGTCTCCTGGATGAACACACAGATATGTGTAAACGCATTCTTAACATATATCGGTTCATGGTTGTGCAAGTATCAATGGACAAAAAGACTTGGTAAAAAATATTTTATCTTTTATGTGTTTTTATCTTTTCTATTGTGTAGACAAGTATAGTAATCTTTAGAATATCTGTGCACAGGGCTTGCAGAATAGTAGGGTCTTCTTTTACTGAATGAATGAATAAATATAATAGTTTATGTAATAATCTCCCCCACATTTCTATCAGTTTGTCGTACTGTGGGGGCTTGTGTGTTGCTGTGATGCTGAAAGCTATGCTACTGGTATTCAGATACCAGCAGGGTCACCCATGGAGGACAGGTTTCAGCTGAGCTTCCAGACTAAGACAGACTAGGAAAAAGGACCTGGTAGTCTACTTCTGAAAAGCATTAGCCAGTGAAAACCTTATGAATAGCAGCAGAACATTGTCTGATATAGTGCCAGAAGATGAGGCCCCCAGGTTGGAAGGCACTCAAAAGATGACTGGGGAAGAGCTGTCTCCTCAAAGTAGAGTCGACCTTAATGACGTGGATGGAATAAAGCTTCTGGGACCTTCATTTGCTGATGTGGCATGAATCAAAATGAGAAGAAACAGCTGCAAACATCCATTAATAATCAGAACCTGGAATGTATGAAGTGTGCATCTAGGAAAATTGTAAATCGTCAAAAATGAAATGGAATGCGTAAACATCCATATCCTAGGCATTAGTGAGCTGAAATTGACTGGTATTGGCCATTTTGAATCAGACAATCATATAGTCTACTATGCTGGGAATGACAACCTGAAGAGGAATGGTGTTGCATCCATCGTCAAAAAGGATGTTTCAAAATCTATCCTGAAGTACAACGCTGTCAGTGATAGGATAATATCCATACGCCTACAAGGAAGACCAGTTGATATGACTATTATTCAAATTTACACACCAACCAGTAGGGCCAAAGATGAAGAAATAGAAGATTTTTATCAGCTGCTATAGTCTGAAATTCATCAAACATGCAATCAAGATGTATTGATAATCACTGGCGATTGGAATGCAAAAGTTGGAAACAAAGAAGAAGGATCAGTAGTTGGAAAATATGGCCTTGGTGATAGAAATAATGCCGGAGATCGAATGATAGAATTTTGCAAGACCAACAACTTATTCCCTTGCAAATACCTTCTTTCACCAACATAAATGGTGACTGTACACATGGACCTCGCCAGATGGAACACACAGAGATCAAATCGACTACATCTGTGGAAAGAGACGATGGAAAAGCTCAATATCATCAGTCAGAACAAGGCCAGGGGCCGACTGTGGAACAGACCATCAGTTGCTCATATGCAAGTTCAAGCTGAAACTGAAGAAAATCCAAGCAAGTCCACGACAACCAAAATATGACCTTGAGTATATTCCACCTGAATTTAGAGACGATCTCAAGAATAGATTTGGCGCATTGAACACTAGTGACCGCAGACCAGGCAGGTTGTGGAATGGCATCAAAGACATCATCCATGAAGAAAGCAAGAGGTCATTGAAAAGACAGGAAAGAAAAGTCCAAGATGGATGTCAGAGGAGACTCTGAAACTTGCTCTTGAGTGTCGAGCAGCTAAAGCAAAAGGAAGAATTGATGAAGTAAAAGAACTGAACAGAAGATTTCAAAGGGCCTCTCGAGAAGACAAAGTAAAGTATTATAATGACACGTGCAAAGAGCTGGAGACGGAAACCAAAAGGGAAGAACACGCTCGGCGTTTCTCAAGCTGAAAGCACTGAAGAAAAAATTCAAGCCTCGAGTTGCAACAGTGAAGGATTCCATGGGGAAAATATTAAATGACGCAGGAAGCATCAAAAGAAGATGGAAGGAATGCACAGAGTCATTATACCAAAAAGAATTAGTTGATATTCAACCATTTCAAGAGGTGGCATATGATCAGGAAGCGATGGTACTGAAGGAAGAAGTCCAAGCTGCTCTGAAGGCATTGACGAAAAACAAGGCTCCAGGAATTGATGGAATATCAATTGAGATGTTTCAACAAACAGATGCAGCGCTGGAGGTAGATACTCGTCTATGCCAAGAAATATGGAAGACAGCTTCCTGGCCAACTGACTGGAAGAGATCCATATTTATGCCTATTCCCAAGAAAGGTGATCCAACTGAATGTGGAAATTAGAGCACAATATCGTTAATATCACATGCAAGCAAAATTTTGCTGAAGATCACTCAAAAATGGCTGATAGGGAACTGCCAGAAATTCAGGCTGGTTTCAGAAGAGGACATTGAACCAGGGATATCATTGCTGATGCCAGATGGATCCTGGCTGAAAGCAGAGAATACCAGAAAGATGTTTACCTGTGTTTTATTGACTATGTAAAGGCATTCGACTGTGTGGATCATAACAAACTATGGATAACACTGTGAAGAGTGGGAATTCCAGAACACTTAATTGTGCTTATGAGGAACCTTTACATAGATCAAGAGGCAGTTGTTCAGACAGAACAAGGGGATACAAGGTTTAAAGTCAGAAAAGGTGTATGTCAGGGTTGTATTCTTTCACCATACCTATTTAATCTGTATGCTGAACAAATATACAAGAAGCTGGATTATATGAAGAAGAACATGGCATCAGGATTGGAGGAAGACTTATTAACAATCTGCGTCATGCAGATGACACAACCTTGCTTGCTGAAAGTGAAGAGGACGTAAAGCACTTACTAATGAAGATCAAAGACCACAGCCTTCAGTATGGATTACACCTCAACATAAAGAAAACAAAAAACCCTCAGAATTGGACCAGTGAGCAACATCATGATAAACTGAGAAAAGATTGAAGTTGTCAAGGATTTCATTTTACTTGGATCCAAGATCAACAGCCATGGAAGCAGCAGTCAAGAAATCAAAAGATGCATTGCATTGGGCAGATGTGCTGCAAAGGACCTCTTCAAAGTGCTGAAGAGCAAAGATGTCACCCTGAAGACTAAGGTGCGCCTGATCCAAGCCATGGTATTTTCAGTCGCATCACATGCGTGTGAAAGCTGGACAGTGAATAAGGAAGACCAAAGAAGAATTGACGCCTTTGAATTGTGGTGTTGGCGAAGAATATTGAATATACCATGGACTGCCAAAAGAACGAACAAATCTGTTTTGGAAGAAGTGCGGCCAGAAGGCTCCTTAGAGGCAAGGATGGCAAAACTGTGTCTTACATACTTTGGACATGTTGTCAAGAAGGATGAGTCCCTGGAGAAGGACTTCTTGCTTGGCAGAGTACAGGGTCAGCAGAAAAGAGGAAGACCCTCAACAAGGTGGATTGACACAGTGGCTGCAACAAAGAGCTCAAGCATGACAACGATTGTAAGGATGGCGCAGGACCAGGCGGTGTTTCGTTCTGTTGTGTGTAGGGTCGCTATGAGTCGGAACCGACTCGATGGCACCTAACAGCAACAATGTAATAATCTTAATGATAACAGTAGACCCCTTTATCTCAAACAGCTTCAATCACACTTCTGTGAGACCCGTTGAATTATTTTTCTGTATCAGGAATATGATGTCTTCATGTCCTCCCCTGTCCATGAATGAGTTAATGGATTTATATGTATGAGTAAATGATTGAATGAGTAAGCAAATGTTTGAGTATATGAATGCCAGATTTTCATTCTGGCTTTTAAAGGCCCAGTGTAATCAGGCCCCTGCCTACGTTTCTAGCCCTGTTTCAAGCCTAAACTGCATCCTGAAGGATGGAGTCCTGCCTTCCACCTTCATCGCATTATCTTTCCTGAGCATATTCTGTGCTTTTCTTTAGAATGTCTGATTCTTACTAACTTTTCTTATTGTAGTCTTTACTGTTCTTAAGATTTCACCTTACTCTTTCCACATATCCTTAGTTAACATTTTTCTCACCTCTCTTTATTCTGTATTTGTACCTCTTTTGTAGTTCTTGTCAAAATTGCCTTGATCCCTAAATTCCTTGTATAAATGTCTGTTTACCCGCACTTAATTGAGAGGCTCTAGATAGTATGTACTGGTTGTCTTATTATTTTCGTATTTTCTTCATTTCTTAGCATAGTGGTGTATACTTTTGGTACTTTATAAATATTTGTTTAATCAAATTGGGGGCAGAATGGGAAGAAAAGTTCTTCAATTTTGTGAAAATTATACATGTTCATTATAAAATTCAAACAACAAAGTTTAAAAATAAAAGTAAAAGCTGCCCAAAAGTGCACTCTCTAGAGGTAATCTGTCACTGTTTGCCCTTTTTGTTCACCAGACCATGCACACAAGTATACTGTATATATGTGTGTGTGTGTATGTGTGTATATATGTCCCATAATTTTCTTAACTACTCCCCTATTGATAAAAAAGAAATAAAAAATTTTACAGTTATTTCTTTTTGTTGTTTGAGGAGGAGAAGATAATGTCATTTTGCATACAGTTTTCCTCCTTAGACTCATTCTTAAAAAGTGAGAGTACTTGGTCATATATAAAATGGCTTTGTTTAAAAAAAGACTTTACTATCAATATTAGTAGAGGTACACGCATGCTTTTTTATACCAGATACTCTTCTAAGCACTTTATTAATCCTTGCAACATCCTCTCAGGTGGGTAAATAACATCCTATTTTACATGGGATAGTTCTGAGGCACAAAGAGATTAAGTAATTGTCCTTGTCATACAGCTAATGAGTGATGAGCAGAGATTTGAACTATTGTCTTTCTGACCTTAGAGTCCAAGGTATTATTAGCCAGTAAGTGTACTGCTTTGGACCATTCTGTTGTTAGTTTTTTTTTTTTTTAATGTTTTGTATCAGTGATGTTAAGCCAGGTTAAAGTGAGAGGCTTGCTCTTTGGAACAGAATTTGAGGATAGCTTTCCTATTTTTCTAAGTGATAGCATTATGATAGACTACACACATACTTACATTGAATTTATAAGAATTTCTTTAAGAATTAAAATCATTGTTAATGTGTTACAAAGTAAAAAGTTATCTGGCATATGAGTGAGTTATAGTTTGACCACAAATCAGATAAGATTATCGGGAACATCTGTACTCTCTTTCATACGTAGTTGATTTCAGATAACACTTTATGTAGCAAAAATAGGAGCCTAAAGTTATAAATGTGGCACCTTTGATTTTTATTCTGTGAATGAGTGCATGCATTTATTTGTTAAAACATTCAGCATATTTTTAATTGAGCAATGCTTTTTTTTTTATTCTGTTCCCACTTCCCAGAAAAACTATGACAGCTAGAGCTGGGATATATTGTTACCTCTGCCACATTTTTCAGTTGGAACCTCCCACATGTTACTGTGCTTGAAATGGGACTGCAAAGTAGCCAGAGAGAAGGAGGCTGTGATAGGGACTTGAGCTCCTAGCCTGGCTATTCACCTCAACTGAAGTTCCCTTGTCAGCCTCCTTTTCATATGTGCTTGAGTCTGTTTCTAAATTAACAGGTGCAAATGACATAGTTTTGTGTCTAGTAATAAGCGTCCAAGGGAAAGAGGTAAGGTGAAGATAATATTGACTTGCAGTACACAAGGAGAACAAAGGTTAAAAAAATGGTCCAAACTGAAAAGGATGCAAAGAGGCAATAGAGCGATGGTTCTTGATTGGTTATCAGACTCTTAGTGATCTATTACTCTTAAGATATCACTCAGTTTTTAAAATTGAGCCTAGTATGATTCTAGATATGTGGTTATTTTCCATATTGTAAAGATGGATTGGGTGGACAGATACCAAGGTAGAACTATATTTTATAGTTGAGTGTTCTTCACTCACTGAGGTCTACTACTGGATTTGGGGGTGAGTGGAAAGAATCAGTCTCCATGTTCTTATTCACGATCCATCAGCTTTTATAGAAAATTTTATTTGATGAAAGAGTATTGTGGCTGAAAAATGGTGTGAAAATGACTGCTATAGATTTATAAAATGGAATTTTTAATTTTAATATTTAAAGAATTATAAAAATTTGATATTTTCTTCAAAGATATTTGAATTATTCAGACATCATTTTTATTAAAAATATTAATTTGGAAGTTAACCATTAGCCAAAAGCAATGGAGGGGAAATTAATGGATCTTTTTACTTTAAGGGAACAGATGCTGCTTGTGTTGCTGAGAGTCACGGAGTCTGTACTGAAGATGCCATCACAAGCTTTTCTACAGTTCCAGGGGAAAAAAAATATGACCTTGGCAGGTCGACTTGCAGGACCACTTTTCCAGGCAATGCAAATAAATAAATAGATAGATAAAGAGATGGATCCTTTTCTTTGTGTGTGTGAAGATTCATTGAGCCCTGAACCTGTAACCTGGGAAAACTTTAAATCAGACATCATTTCATACTAAAGGATCTTTTCTAGTGCTAAATAAAAAGTTGCTTATTTAAAAAGGCTGTTTGCCATCTATACAAATTTATAACCTAGCATAAGAGTGGAGGAAATATCAAGTCTGTGAAAGAAGCCTTATGACAGGCTGATGATATTTATCTCTTTGCATACTTATGTATGGTTGCAAAAAGCTGACAGAAGACTTCATAAGTAATGGCTTGATTGTTTGTTGTGTGAGTTCCCAAGTGGCTGGGATTGTTTTCTTCTGAGTCGTTCCGTACTAATAATAAGAAGGTCGCAAATAACCAAGATTCCTTCCATTGATGCTCTTCCACAGACTTTAGAGTTATCTTTATTTTTTAATTAGAAGTGTCAGTGATAGTTTGATTATGCAGGAATTACTTATTGTATGTTCCAACCTGAAGGTAGAGTGCTAATTTTAAATGTATAAAGGTTTATTTAAAAAAAAAATTTTTTTTAAGATGACATTAAATATACATACATAGATAAAATGGTTCTTAATGTCAAAGATAAAAACTATCTCAAATCTAATTCTTGGCCATCAGTGCAACCATTCAAATTTAGTTATTTTTTTTTTTCGTATAGTAGCTAGTTTACCTAACATTCTACGTTGGTTGTAAATAATGCTTTAAAACCAACTACGGTTATTATATGAAGTCCTCTTGACTTCATTAGCCTTTTTTCTTAGTTTCCTTATGGCTAGAGCTAATAGTTTTTATCTTTAACATTAAGAACCATTTTATCTATGTATGTATATTTAATGTCATCTTAAAAAATAAATTTTTTGGAAATGCTGGTGGCGTAGTGGTTAAGTGCTATGGCTGCTAACCAAAGGGTCAGCAGTTCGAATCTGCCAGGCGCTCCTTGGAAACTCTATGGGGCAGTTCTACTCTGTCCTATAGGGTTGCTATGAGTCGGAATCGACTCGACGGCACTGGGTTTGGTTTGGTTTTGGTTTAGAGCTAATCCAGTGGTGAAAGCTGCAGGAAGGCAAACTTTTCACTTGCTATATAGAATAACTTTTTTTGTTGTCTGAACGTTTAAGGATAGAATGGCAGGTCATTAGTTATTATTGTTCTGTGTCCTAAACTGTTCATTTTCATCTTTACATTTAATCTGTAAATTTATGCAAATTTCTGAGTGAAATTTCTAGAACTAAGCTTCTGAAAAACCCTTTTTTTTCTGTGACTTCTTCAGTAGGAGGATAAATATCTTTAGTAGAAATCACAAAGTCTAAGGTTAACAAAAGATATAAATTGGGGGTAGTGGTTGATCAGTAATCTCTGCCCTTTTATGGGTTTTTTTTTTTTTTGTGGTTGGATTTATTATAGAATACCTTTAATTCCTTCAGTGCCTTTTAAGTGAAATTTTAACCTTCAGTTTATGTATAATTAAAAAAAAAACACATTAAGTTAGTTAAATCTTTAGTGCCTTTTTAAAATATATTAGTATAAAGAATTTTCAAAGATATATGGCTACTGATTTCTCCATCTTTAATTTTAGAAATGTAAGTTGTGTTTTTTATTTCAGTAACCATTCACTACTTAACATTTTCAACACTTAATAGTATAGAGGCTTTTATTTTTTTAAAAAGTGTTTATTTTATTTAATGTGAATGCAGTATGAAGAGTAATAACTTTAGGGAGATTTCTTTTAGTTTTGGTAACTTGTTTTAATGGCTGTGGTATTTGGAGTTGGCAGTTGTTGAAATAAAATTTATAGTAGATAGTAAATGATAGCATGGATTTCTTTTTTTTTTAGCATTATCTACCAAGAAAGGGTCATGGATATTATATGATTTTAAATTCTGCTTGTTTTTAGGTAATTTTAAAAATAATTGAATATCTGATGTTACAGTCATACACTAAATGTATTTCATTGTTATTTCTGGTTATCTTTTTAGACTCTTATAGTTGCCTGGATCAAAGCAAACCTAAATGTGTACATCTCTCGAGAACTGTGGGATGATTTACTCTTGGTATTGTCCTCATTGACCTACTGGGAGGAGTTGGCCACTGAGTGGTCACTGACTATGGAGACACTAACTAAAGTTCTAGCTAGAAATTTATACAGCTTGGATCTCAGTGATTTACCGTTGGATAAGCTGAGTGAACAGAAGCAAAAAAAGCACAAAGGGAAAGGTGAGAGCTGTTCACAGACTTGGTCCATATAACCTTTCTCAGATAATTGGAGGGTGAGGATAAGAGTTATGTTCTCTTAATTATTTCCTTGTTTGTTTACCCTGAACGCTTAAAATTTCTAGCAATAAAACTTGTGTACGTCTTAAATTTTTTCTTAAAGAATCTTAAAATGAATAGTAGTTTTGATGAGAGGAAAAGTGTTCTGTACATGCATAACTACAGTTAAATAGATAATTCAGAATCTTAACTATTTTATTTTTAATAATTAACCAAAATGGAAATTTATAAAATGCTGTTCCTTTGATTGTAAGCATTTTTTGTTGTTGTTAGAACAGAAGATGACTTCCTGCTATTCTGTTTAAAAAGTATATAATAAAGAATTATTTGGAGAGTTCTTTTGATAGCATTTTCTTAGTTTTAACTAAAAGCAAACATTTCCTAAAAGTAAAATATATATCTATCTAATGTTAAAAAAGAAATGAGGAGGAGCGTAGTAGCATAGTGATTTAATCAGTAATACGTGTTTTTATAATCTTTGGTTTGTTAGTATTTTGTACTTTTAATAATTAGATGCTAGTTGGAGATTACATCTGAGTCACGTTTCATAATTAACCGTTGTCCAAGGTTTTAAGTATGTACACACACTACTTTTTCCTGGATTATTTATTTCCCAAGCGGCATTATTGACAGAGAATAAGTAACCTTTATCACAGAATGGCTCTTGGTTACCTCATTTCCTGTCTTTTTTTGCTTGTCCAAGTGTTTCCCTTCTATTATAAAGCAAGTAGGTGACAGAGAGAACTTATAATAATTTATAAATTGGTGGTGTAGTTTTTAAATTCTGCATCAGTTTTAGAATAAATGTCATTTTTACATGGATTAAAATTCAAAAAAGTCTTAAAGCACACAGCATTTTATCTTGTTACTTTGTAATTCGTTATGAGTAAATCTAAGTATCTGAGGAAAGGTAACATATATAATTTGAAGAGATTATTTGTCAGGTGGCAGTGTACTAAGACTGAAACTCTACATTCCTAGGAGTTGGACATGAATTTCAAAAAGTGTCAGTCGACAAGTCATTTTCTAGAGGATGGAGCCGTGATCAGCCTGGCCAAGCTCCAATGAGACAGAGAAGTGCAACAACTACCGGTTCCCCAGGAACTGAAAAGGCGAGGAGTATAGTGCGACAAAAAACCGTTGGTATGTGGTCTTTAAAATCGTGAGAATTGTACAGAGCAATGCATTTGTAGTCCTTAGTGTTCTCGTATGTGATTAAGTAATAAAAAACTTTACAATGTATATCAATAGACAGTTTATTATCAGTTGATTTTGTTGTTAAATGAGTAAGTTCTATAGTGAAACTTTTTTTTTCAGTAGTACTCACAGCCCAGCGACATATGCTGTGTTATCCCTTTATGCTATAAGATTTTATCTTACATTATTGTTTTATGTAGTTTATTCTATTGTAGAGATCCCTAATCTTAAAAAGTTGCTTTACAGAATTGAAGAAGTAAAGAAGCTCTGATTCCCTTTACAGAACTGAAGTATTAACTGGTATAGTGTCTACTAAGTGAATATACCCACAAACACGGAAAATTAGGGTAGCTAATTTTCAGAGTTACAATCATTGTATAGTTAGGTTGCTTTTAGAGGCTTCCAGTGAGGAATTCCTGCTCCCAACTGGCAGATAGCTGAGGCCATGGTGGAGTCTATTGCTAGGTTCCTTGCTGTTTCAACAGACATGGAAGACATTCCTATAATCTGGAAAAGAGCAACAAAGGATCAGTGATGGAAAGAGTTTCTGGACATAGATCACTCAGGATACTGTGGACCTAGCTACTTATCTTTTCCTCCCAGAGGTTTATAACTTGGTTTGAATTGTAGTTGGAAGAGCGCTGCATTAAAAAAGGAGAGCTTTGTCCTGATCTTTTCTCACTGTCTTTCATCAGTAACTAGCTAGTTACTTGGACAGCTTACCAAACCTTTCTAGGCCTTAGGTACTTCATCTGTGGAGTGGGAATGATAATACAAAATTGTTTGAAGTTATTTAAGGCTTTACAATCTATGATCTTACAGAAAGAGAGTTTTCCATGGTATCATATCTATATTTAATGGTAATTGATAAAAAAAACAATTCTAAAGAAATTTAAAACCATTATTGTATGGGTATATCTTCTATAAAGTGATGGGCTCTAAAATGTTAACAATTAGAGTTTGAAAGGAAGAAACAAAGACTAGAGAAAAAGAAAGATTGTCAAAGAATTAAAAATCCTTTAAAATGTTCATATTTTCAGAATTGTCCTTTGTCTGTGATACAAGCATAGAATTGTATTGACTGTATATGTCAAGCTGGAAGGATAAAAATTGATATAAAGAAAAAGCACATTGATAAATTAAAATTAGTATAATACTTAGGAATTTTTGTATAGAAATGTTGATTATATCTGAAATGCCTCTCTTCATTTTTTATTAATATTACATTTACAGAAAATATTTGTGTATTTATTAGAAAGTAGTTGTTCCTTCAAGTTTAAAGTTTTACTTCTTTTATTCTGTTTAAGCCTTGAATTTTTTTAAGTTTTGTATTTTTTTCTGATTATAGAAGTAATATACACTTAATGTGAAAAGTAAAGTTTAAGGAAGTGTAAAGATCCATTAGTTTTTTAATGAGAAGCAAACATTGTTAACATGTCACATTTCTTTCTAGTCTTTTTAAAAAAATGTGTAATGAGTAAAGTATTCATCTTAAATTCATACCTGACCATGATTACTTTCTGGTACCCATGTCAAAACAACTTTGTCTGGTTAGTTCACTGAACAAGCCTATCAAATAAAAAATTAAAGCATTAAAAATTTTGTTAAGAAAGGTGATCACATAGAGTAGGAAAATACTAAAAGGGACAACAGATTAAATCAGGATACTCCATGTGCTTTGGAAACATAAATTAAATTTTTAAAGTTAATTTTTATATCCTTAATGAATGTACATGTTTAAAAAGTCAAACTACGATAAGGTGTATACATTGTAGTATGTCTTTCCCTTACCACTACTTCTCACCCTCCTTAGTCACTTCACTAGAGACAACCACTGTTACTGGTTTATTGAGTACCCTTCCAAAGATACTTTATGCATATGCAGGCATACATCATAATGTATACACTCTGTGAACCAGGGCTTTTACATGTCTGTATGAAAAAAAATATTTAATAAGTACTTACTATGCAGTATTTTTTTAAGTGTTGAGAATATAGTTGTGATCAAAGCAAATAAAGTCTGTGGAAGCTGACAGTTGTAGTGGGGGAAGACATATAGTAAACAGGTAAACCAGTAAGCATGTCAGGAGGTAGTAAGTGCTATAAGAAAAGACTGCAAGGTAAGGGGATAGAGAGGGAGCTAGGCAAAACCAGTTGCCGTCGAGTCATTTCCAACTTACGGTATTTACGCCCTTGTGTGTCAGAGTAGAGCTGTGCTCCGTACGGTTTTCAAGAGCTGTGAACTTTCAGAAGTAGACTACCAGGACTTTCTTTTGAGGCACCTCTGGGTGGATTTGAAACACCAACCTTTTGGCTAGCAGTCAATCACTTAACCTTTTGTGCTACCCAGGGATTCCTAGAAAGTGATAAAGGTAGGGGAAATAGGACTGTTTGAGATAGGGATGTCAGTGAAAGCCTATCAGAACAGAAACCTGAATAAAGTGAGAGAATGAGTCAAGTGGACATCTAGAGGAAGAGCATCCTAGGCAGAAGGAAAAGTATAAAAGCCCTGGGGGAGGAGTATGCTTGGTTGTTTCAGGAAGAGTAAGGAGTCCAGTGTGGCGGAAGTGGAGTAAGGAAAGAAGAGAGTGCTAGGAGACGAAGTCAAGGTGTATTGATATAGCTTAAAAATGATTACATATCATGAAATGTTGAGCTTCGTATATTATACCCGATTACATGGAAGTACCACATTTTCACCTGTGTCCTGAAGGTGGACCCTTAATTTGCTTAAAGTTTTGTGCAGTTAAAAATGGTATAAAAAGAGAGTATACTTATATATACTTCTGTACTTTGTGCATATATGCAAGTATATCTTTAAGTTAAATATGTAGGATTTTGAATTAAATTGTCCTCTAAAGAGGTTGTACTAATTTACGCTTTCACTTACAGTAAAGAGCTCCTGTTTCTTCCACGTGCTTGCTTAGGATATCATCAAGCACTTTGCTCCATAACAGTCTGATTTGAAAAATTTTCTGATTGTATTTTAATGGTCTTTTATCTTAATGTGAATGAAGATGAACTCTTTGTATAAATTTAAAAGTCATTTGGGGCTTTCCACTGGTCTTATTTGAACATCAAAAATGCATTAGTCTATAAATGATACTCAAAAAAAAAAAAAAGTGTGTGTGGGGGGGGCGAGGTAGAATTAGAGCTCTTCTTTACCAAAAAATTTAAGCCAGTGAATATAGAAAAAGTGAAGGAATTAGGAAAATCTTCATCTTGCAACACCTAATGTAGTAATTGGAGCCCTGGTGGCATAGTGGTTAAGAGTTCAGCTGCTGACCAAAAGGTCAGCAGTTCAGATCCACCAGCTGCTCTTTAGAAACTATGGGGCAGTTCTACTGTGTCCTCTAGGTGACTATGAGTGGGAATTGACTTGACTGCAATGGGTAATGTAATAATTGATTTTAGTGAGGATCATCAGTGGGTACTAAAAGCATTAGGTAAAAGATTTTTTAGAAACGGAATATTTACGTGTTGCCAAGGATCATCCCACAAATTATTTACTTTTGTAAAGATTAAAATATACCTTTACAGTAGAGGAACCTGGAGGAATACTTAATCTCCAGTTTGTAGTAAACATAGGAGTTAGAGGAACAAGTTAAATGATTCCCTGAGGAAATGATCAAACAAAACTAGAGTGTAGTACATTTTATGAGACAACTGGCCTAGAATTTTCAAAAAGACAGTCATTTAATAAAAAGTTGAAGTAGGCATCTGTGTTAGATATAACAGACTAAAAAGACAAAAACCAAATGTAATGCACAAAACTTATTGAATGCTGGTTTGGAAAAAAAATTCATAAAAATCATTTTGAGAATAGTTTGGCAACTTTGCATATGGACTGGATATTAGATGGTATTAGGGAATCATTGCTAATTTTCTTAGGTGTGATAATGGTATTGGTTATATACAAGAAAGTCCTTATGTTTAGATCTATACTAAAGTATTCAGTGGTGAAGAGTCATGGTATCTGCAGCTCACTTTCAAATACTTCAGCAAAAACATAAATTCACACACAAAAATAAATATGGTAATATGTTAACAGTGTTGAAGGTAGGTGAAGGTGTCCATGTGTACATTGTACTAACTTTTAACTCCTCTGTATGTTTCAAAATTTTGCATAGTAAAAATTGGGAAGAAAATGGTTTTTAAAATGTCATTTGAGAACTTGTATTGCTGGCAGTACAGTGAACTTAATATTCTGAAACTATTAGATATCTGGGTACCTTCTGGTGCACTGCTGGGTTGGCAGAAAGCCAGGGAAATCTTTAGGACTCTTCTTTCTCACCCAGGGACAGATTAACCAGTAAGCAAGGTATGCACGGACTTACATTAAACAAGGTATGTACAGGGTGTTTACTTACTAATCTGTAGTGTATAATTTCACCACAAAAGGCATGGTGAAAACCATGAAATTGTGCACTACAAATTAGTAAGTACAAACAAGTAAGTCCGTGCATACCTTACTTATTGGGTAACCTGTCCCCTTTCTCACCTCACTTCTCTGGCCAAAAAAAAAACAGAACAAAGTTATGAGTTGAATATGGACTAATGAGCAGTAAGCATACTGGAAAAGTGAAATGGCTTTGAAGCAAATAATGTTATCAACTCAGGGATCCAGACTAAGATCTGGGTAAGCTTTAAGGTTGGAGGGGTGAGCTTAAGACTTCCACATTAAGCTCGGGATCTTGACAAGGACAAAAGTTGATTAGTAATGCTCCTAGGCTGTTGGTACAACCAGATGCAGATTATCTCTACAGGAATGCATTCTTGATTAAGAAGAAAAAAAAAAAAACAAAAACCAAACCCATTGTGGTGGAGTCAGTTCTGACTCAGAGCAACCCTGTAGGACAAAGAACTGCCCCATAGGGCTTCCAAGGAGTGGCTGGTGGATTCTAACTACCTTTTGGTTAGAAGCTTGAGCTCTTAACACTGCGCCACCACGGCTCCACATGTATTCTCAATTAGGCCTCTAGAAATTGTACAGATTAAAATAAGTGAGCTATGAACTCACAAGGATTATCCACGTGAGTTAGCAAAAACAGTAACAGATTTAGATCCCTAATGACTTCAGATATTGGAATTATTATTTTTCAGACTATAAAAAAATGAATGAAATATATAAAGACAAAAAAGAACCACATAGAATTTTTAGAAATAAACGTATTTGCTTAAAGAAAAAGCTCAATGCATAGATTAAACAGCAGATATAACTGAAGAGAGAATCAGTCCATGACATGGAAGAGAGATTTGAAGAAATTACCCAGAATGCGGCACAGCATGACAAGGAAATGGAAACTATTGAAGGAGAGATGAAGAGATATATAGAATAAAATTAGAAAGTCTAATATGTCTAATTGGAATTCCAAAAAGAGAATGGAGGAGAGGCAATATTTGAAGAAACCAAAAAACCCAAACCAGTTGCCATTGAGTCAATTTTGATTTCATAGTAACCCTATAGGTCAGAGTAGAATTGCCCCATAGAGTTTCCAAGGAGTGCCTAGTAGATTCAAACTGCCAGCTTTTTGGTTAGCAGCCATAACACTTAACCACTACACCATCAGAGTAACAGATAATTGATGGCAGAAGTAAATCTATAGAGGAGGAAGCACAAACATTAAAAAAAAAAAAAAACCAAACCTGTTGCTGTCGAGTCGATTCCGACTCATAGTGACCCTATAGGACAGAGTAGAACTGCCCCATAGAGTTTCCAAGGAGTGCCTGGTAGATTTGAACTGCTGACCTTTTGGTTAACAGCTGTAGCACTTAACCACTACACCACCAGGGTTTCCAAAAGAAGCACAAAGTATACCAAATAGAATAAATTAGAAACTCACATCTAAATACATTGCAATAACACTGCAGAACAGAAAGACAAAAGAGTTTAAAAACTGCAGAGAACACCAAAAAAAAAAAAAAAAAAAAAAAGACAAGCCGGAAGTAGATTTCTTAGAAGTAACAGTGGAAGACAGAGGAAAGAATTTGCTGCCAATTGACCTTCACTAAAAAAATTTCTAAAGAATACTTCAGGAAAAAGGAAAATTACTCCAGATATCAGGTCTGAGATATAAGAGTAAATCAAAGAAATTGGTAGGTGAGTCTAAATAATTATTATCTGAATACAATAACAATAACCTATCATTTTGGAATTAAAATACTGGACATCCATAACATGTTATTTGAGAGGAGTGTATAGGAGTATAAATGTTCCAAAATACTTCTCTTACTCAGGAGGAGGTAGTGAGTTGGTGGTATTACATTAACTTTAGACTTTACCAGTGTATAGGAAAAAGAGAACCATTAAAAAATGGGCAAAGGATTTGAAGAGACATGTCTCCAAAGAAGCTATACAATTGACCAATAAGCACGTGAAAAGATGCTCAACATCGTTAGCCATCAGAGAAATCCAAATAAAAACCACAGTGAGATGAGATAACACTTCATACCCACTGGAATGGCTGTAATCAAAACGACAGGCAATAACAAATGTTGGTGAGGATGTAGGGAAGTTGAAACCCTCATACAGTGCTGGCGGGAAGGTAAAATGGTGCAGCCACTTTGGCAACAGTTTGGCAGTTCCTCCAAATGTTAAACATATAATCCAGCAATTCCACTCCTAGTTATCCACCAAAGAAAATTGAAAACATATTTTCACACCAAAATTGTATGCAAATGTTCATAGCGTCGTCATTTATAGTAAACAAGTGGAAACAACCCAAGTGTTCATCAATTGATAATGAATAAACCAAATGCGGTATATTCATATAATGTAATACTATCCCAGCCATAAAAAGGAATGAAATGCTGATACATGCTACAACATGGATAAACCTTGAAAATATGCCAAGTGAAAGAAGCGAGGCATGAAACGCCACATAGTGGATGATTCTATTTATATGAAATGTCCAGAATAGGCAAATTTATAGAGATAAAAAATAGATCATTCATTGCCAGGGGCAAGAGAGGTGGGGGGAGATACAAAGTGACTGCTGATGGCTATTGGGTTTCTTTATGAAGTGATGAAAATGTTTGGAATGAATATAATTGTGATGCTTGTGCAACCTTGTAAATATAATAAAAACCATTGAATTGCATACTTTAAAAAGGTGAGTTTTGTGGTAACTGAATTATATCTCAAACAATAAATATATAAGAAAATTTGAAGGGAAACTGCTAAGGAAATAGAAATACAGTATATAATTTCTAAACTAATTCAGGGTAATCAGTGGAATGAAAAAAATTGAGGAAACAAAACTCGAAACAGAAAAAAATGTATATATCAAAAGCAAAAAGGAACATGGTAGAATGTACACAATAGTCATAATAAACATAAATTATCTAGGTTTGCAAAACAAAAGGCAAGGGATTTGGAGTAAGAATCATAGATCCAGCCTATAAACTGCTCATCAGGGACATGCTTAAATTATAAGGGGGCCAGAATGTTGAAATTAAGGGAATGGAAAAGATATATTATGCAAATAGCAACTAAGGGAGTTAGGAAAACAGAATATTCTCAAAGGAAGTAGAGATAATAACATCAATGAAATAGAGAATAAATATAGCAAATATATGTATTTTTAAGCCAGAAATTAACTCATTGAAAAGGCTAATGAAATAGACAAACTTTTGGCAAGATTGGGTTAAAAAAAGGCAACCACAAGTAAACAGTGTTAGCAATGGAAAGAGAACTGCTGAATTCAGCAGAGATTTGAAAACTAAGAGAATCAAGATGACAGAGAACACTATGAAAGACTGTGCCAATTCCTAGAAGAGTACATTGCACTTACTAGACTGATTCAAGGGAAAAATAGCCTAAATAGTCCTGTAACTATTCTAAAATTGTGAATTAATAGTTAAATATGATTCTGTTAAGGAAAGACCAGTCCCAGGCGGTACTAGAGGTGAGTTCTACTAAATAAGTAAAAAAAAAAAATAGTGTAAGCCTTTACAGATTTCAGATATTTATAAATAGGGAATACTCCCTAATTTGTTTCATGTAGCCTTGATATCAAAACCAGACAAGGACTGTACCAGAAAATAAAATTAGAATTCATGTACAAAAATTCCAGACATTGTATTAGTAATAATAAATCCAGTAATATATAAAAAGGAAATCATTATAAACAGCTTGAGGGTTTATCCCAGCACTACAAAGGCACTTTGAAATAGGAAATCAGTAAATATAATTCTCCACCAATTGAAGGAGAAAAATCATATGATTATAGATGCAGACAAAGACTTTGGTAAAAGTTAGCACTAATTTTGGATCAAAATTCTTAGGAACCTAGAAATAGAGCTTTCATTTGTATAACACATCGATAACAAACATTACTCTTCGTACTCATACTCTTAAAGTGTTTTGTTTACAGTCAGTAACAGACAAGAATGCCCACTTTTCAGCATTGTACTAGTGGCCCTAATCAGCATAAAAAGACTAGTAAAAGAATTAAAAAGTGACTAGAATAAAGGAAGAAATAAAACTATCATCATTTACAAATTATATGATTGTTTACATAAAACCAAAAAAAAAAAACAAACCCAGTGCTGTCGAGTCAGTTCTGACTCATAGCGACCTTATAGGACAGAGTAGAACTGCCCCATAGAGTTTCCAAGGAGCGCCTGGTGGATTTGAACTGCCGACCCTTTGGTTAGCAGCCGTAGCACTTAAACACTACGCCACCAGGGTTTCCGATTATCTACATAGACAACTAAAAACTATCTACTAACAAATGATCAGAAATAATAAGAATTTAACAAGGTGACTTGATAAAGGTAAATATGCAAAAATCATTTTGCTTTTTTATTCACCAGCAACAAACATAAAACATAATGTATAAAATATATACTTACAATAACAAAACAATACAAGATAGGAGCTAAGCAAATTGTATTTATCTATGGAGAAAATTACAAAAACATAAGACTGAAATAAATGGAAAGGTATACCCAGCAGCTCTGCGGGAGAAAAGACCTAGCGATCTGCTCCCATAAAGATTAAAAAAAAAAATTTAGGAAACCCTATGGGGCAGTTCTGTTCTATCACATTGGATCGCCATGAGTCAAAAATTGACTGGATGGCACCTAATAACAGCTGCCATGTGTGAGCATAGGAAAACTCAGTATAAAAAATGTCACAGCTCTTAAATTGCAGGTTTTTTTTCCTTTATTGTGCTTTAGGTGAAGGTTTACAGAGCAAATTAGTTTCTCATTAAACCATTAATACCCATATTGTTTTATGACATTGGTTGCCAACCCCATGACATGTCAGCACACTCCCCTTCTTGACCTTGGATTCCTCATTTCCATTGGTCCAGGTTTCCTCTCCCCTCCTGGCTTCTCGTCCTTGCCCCTAGGCTGGTGTGCCCATTTAGTCTCATATACGTGGTTGAACTGTGTATTATTGTTTGTTTTATAGGCCTGTCTAATGTTTGGCTAAAGGGTGAACTGCAGGAGTGACTTCAGTACTGAGTTAAAAGCTTCCCCGGGGGCCATATTCTTGGGGTTTCTCCAGTCTGTTAGACCCCTAAATCTGTCTTTATCTGAGAGTTTGAATTTTGTTCTACATTTTTCTCCTGCTCTGTCTGGGACCTTCTAATGTGATCCCTGTCAGAGCAGTTAGTTGGTGGTGGTAGCCAGGCACCATCTAGTTGTACTGGACTGAATCTGGTGGAGGCTGTGGTAGTTGTGGTCCATTAGTCCTTTGGACTAATCTTTCTGTTGTGTCTTTGGTTTTCTTCACTCTCCCTTGCTCCACACAGGGTGGGACCAGTGGAGTATCTTAGATGGCCACTCACTAGCTTTTAAGACCTCAGATGCTACTCACCACAGTGGGATGTAGAACATTTTCTTTATAAACTGTGTTGTGCCAATTGAGCTAGATGTTCCCTGAGACTGTAGTCCCCAGCCCTCAGTACAGTAACTTGGTCCTTGAGGGAGTTTGGATATGTTTGTGAAGCTCTTGTGACTTTGCCTTGGTCAAGTTTTACTGACTTCCCCAGTATTGTGTGCTGTCTTACTCTTCACCAAATTTACTACTTATCTCTTGTCTGTGTAGTGTTTTTCTCTCCCCACTCCTCTCCTTTGTAACCATCAAAGATTGTTGCTTTCTGTGTGTAAACTTTTACATGAGTTTTTATAATAGTAGTCTCGTACAGCATTTGTCTTTTTGTGATCAATTTATTTCGTGCAACATAATGCCCTCCAGATACATCCATGTTATGAGATGTTTTGGAGATTCATTATTGTTCTTTATCGTTGAGTAGTAATCCACTGTGTGTGTGTACCATAGTTTATCCGTTCAGCTGCTGATGGGCACTTAGGTTGTTTCCATCTTTTTGTTATTGTGAGTAATGCTGCAGTGAACATGGGTGTGCATATGTTTATTTGTGTGATGGCTCTTGTTTCTCTAGGATATATTCCTAGGAGTGGGCTCGCTGGATCGTATGGTATTTCTATTTCTGGCTTCTTAAGGAAGTGCCATATAGTTTTCCAAAATGGCTGTACCTTTTTGCTTTCCCATCAGAAGTGCATAAGAGTTTGAATCTTCCCGCAGCCTCTCCAACATGTTATTTTCTGTTTTTCTGATTAGTGCCAGTAATATTAGGGTGAGATGGTATCTCATTGTAGTTTCGATTTGAATTCCTTAATGACTAATGATCGCGAGCCTTTCCTCATGAGTCTGTTAGCCACGTGAATATCTTCTTTGGTGAAGGGTCTGTTCATATCCTTTGCCCATTTTTTAATTGGATTATTTATCTTTTTGTTTTAGAGGTGTTGGATTTTCCTACAGATTTTAGAGATGAGACTTTTGTTGGGTATGTCATAGCCAAAAATTTTTTCTCGATCTGTAGGTTCTCTTTTTACTCTTTTGGTAAAATCTTTGATGAGCATAAGCATTTAATTTTAGAAGATCTCAGTTATCTAGCTTATCTTCTGGTGTTTGTGTATTGTTAGTTATGGTTTGTATCCTGTTTATTCCATGTATTAGGGCCTCTAGCATTGACCCTTGGTTTTTCTTCTACGATATTTATAGTTTTGGGTTTTATATTTAGGTCTCTAATCCATTTTGAGTTAGTTTTTGTGTATGGTGTGAAGTATGGATCCTGTTTCATTTTTTTTTTATATAGATGTACATCCAGATTTGTTTAAATTGCAGTTTTGATAAAAAAATTCTAATAATTTTTTGAGGACTTGAAATGCTGATTCTAAAATGTACAGGGAAAAGCAGAGCCAAAAACAGTTAAGATACTCCCAGAAAAAAATGAAGAAGAAAGTAGTGGGACTTCCCTATCAGTTATTAACAGTTACAAACTTATAAACAAAAAAGTTTGGTTTTGATATAAACTAAACAAATTGATCTATGGAAAAAAAGAGCATTATAGAAATAGATCTACTCGTATATGGAAAAATCAGTGTTTGCCAAAAATGTAGATAAGTGAGAGAAAAGAGAGAATTTTTATTTATTGTGCTTTAAGTGAAAGTTTACAAATCAAATCAGTCTCTCGTACAAAATATGTACACCTTGCTGTGTACTCCTAGCTGCTCTCCCTCTAATGAGAGAGCACACTCCTCCTCTCCACCCTGTATTCCCCATGTCCATTCAACCAGCTCATGTCCCTCTCTGTCTTCTCATCTTGCTTCCAGACAGGAGCTGCTCACATAGTCTCCTGTGCCCACTTGAGCCCAGAAGCCTACTCCTCACCAGTATCATTTTATGTGTTATTGCCCAGTCCAATCCCTGTCTGAAGAGTTGGCTTTGGGAATGGTTTTAGTTTTGGGTTAACAGAGAGTCCAGGGACCATGTCTTCTGGGGTTCCTCCATTAAATCTGGTCATTTTACTAGAATTTGCGTTCTACATGCCACTTTTCTTCTGCTCCTTCAGGGACTCTCTGTTGTTTTCTCTGTCAGGGCAGTCATTGGTAATAGCAGGGCACCATGTAGTTCTTCTGGTCTCAGGCTGATGGGGTCTCTGGTTTATGTGGCCCTTTCTGTTTCTTGGGCTAATACTTCCCTTGTGTCTTTGGTGTTCTTCATTCTCCTTTGCTCCATGTGGGTTGGGACCAGTTGATGGATCATAGATAGTCACTCGCTAGCTTTTAAGACTCCAAACCCCACTCACCAAAGTGGAATGCGGAACATATTCTTAATAAATTTTGTTATGCCAGTTGACCTAGATGTCCCCTTAAACCATGGGCCCCCACCCGTGCTACTCTGTCCTTCGACATGTTTGGTTGTATTCAGGAAACTTCTTAGCTTTGGGTTTAGTCCAGTTGTGTTGACTTCCCTTGTATTGTGTGTGGTCTTCCCTTCACCTAAGGTAATTCTCGTTAACTATCTAGTTAGCGAATACCTCTCTCCCTCCCTTCCCACCCTCATAGTCATCAAAGAATGTTTTCTTCCATGTTTAAACATTTTCTTGAGTTCTTACGATAGTGGTCTCATATAATATTTGTCCTTTTGTGCCTGACTAATTTCACTCAGCATAATGCCTCCCAGATTCATCTATGTTATGGGATGTTTCGCAGATTCATCATTGTTCTTTATCGTTGCGTAGTATTCCATTGTGTGACTATACCATAATTTGTTTATCCATTTTTCCCTTGTTGGGCATCTAGGTTGTTTCCATCTTTTTTGCTGTTGTGAACAGTACTGCAGTGAACATGGGTGTGCTGGCTCTTATTTCTTTAGGATATATTTCAAGGAGTGGGATTGCTAGATCATATGGTAGTTCTACTTCTAGCTTTTTAAGGAAGTGCCAAATCGATTTCCAAAGTGGTTGTATCGTTTTACATTGCCACTAGCAATGTGTCAGTGTTCCAGTCTCTCCACAACCTCTCCAGCATTTATTATTTTGTGTTTTTTGGATTAATGCTAGCCTCGTTGAAGTAAGATGATATCTCATTGCAGTTTTGGTTGCATTACTCTAATGGCAATGATCGTGACCATTTCCTCATGCATCTATTAGCTATCTAAATGTCTTCTTTGATGAAGTGTCTGTTCGTATCCTTTGCCCATTTTTAAATTGGGTTATTTGTCATTTTTTTATTGCGGTTTTGCAGTATCTTATAGATTTTATTGATTAGACCCTGATTGAATATGACATAGTCAAAAATTTTTTCCCAGTCTGTAGGTTGTCTTTTTACTCTTTTGGTGAAGTCTTTTGATGAACATAAAAGTGTTTGATTTTTAGGAGCTCCCAGTTATCTAGTTTGTCTTCTGGTGTTTGTGCCTTGTTACTAATGCTTTGTATTCTGTTGATGCCATGTATTGGCTCCTAGCATTGTCCCTATTTTTTCTTCCATGATCTTTATTGTTTTAGATTTTATATTTAGGTCTTTGATCCATTTTGAGTTAGTTTTTGTGCATGGTGTGAGGTATGGGTCTTGTTTCATTTTTTTGCAGATGGATATCCAGTTATGCCAGCGCCATTTGTAAAACTCATTGCCATTTTGTCAATTCCAGCTCATAGCAACCATATAGGACAGGGTCGAACTGCCCCCAGAGTTTCCAAGGAGTGCCTGGTGGATTCGAACTGCCAACCTTTTGGTTAACAGCTGTAGCACTTAACCACTATGCCACCAGGGTTTCCGAAGACTGTCTTTTCACCTTTAACAGACTTTGGGCCTTTGTCACATAGCAGCTGCCCATAGATGAATGAATTTATGTCTAGATTCTCAATTCTGTTCCATTGGTCTATGTATCTATTGTTTTACCAGTAAGTACTATGCTGTTTTGACTACTGTGGCAGTATAATAGGTTCAAAAATCAGGTGGTGTGAGATCTCCCACTTAGTTCTTCAGTAATGCTCTACTTATCCGGGGCCTCTTCTCTTTTCGTATGAAGTTGGTGATTTGTTTCTCCATCTCATTAAAAAATGCCATTGGAATTTGGATCAGGACTGCATTGTATCTGTTGATTGCTTTGAGTAGAGTAAACACTTTCACAGTGTTGCATCTTCCTATCCATGAGCAAGGGTATGCTTTTCCACTTACATAGGTCTGTTTTGGTTTCTTGCAGCTGTGTCTTGTAGTTTTCTTTGTACAGGTCTTTTACATCTCTGGTTAGATTTATTCCTAAGAATTTTATCTTCTTGGGGGCTATTCTAAGTGGTATTGATTTGGTGATTTCCTTTTCGAAGTTCTCTTTGTTGGAGTAGAGGAATCCAACTGATTTTTGTATGTTTATCTTGTATCCTGATATTTTGCTGAAATCTTCTGTTAGGTCCAGTAGTTTTCTTATGGATTCTTTGCGATTTTCTGTGTATAAGATTATATCATCTACAAACAGGATACTTTTACTTCTCCCTTACCAATTTGGATACCTTTTATTTCTTTCTCTAGCCTAATTGCTCTGGCTAGGACCTCCAGCACAATGTTGAATAAGAGCGGCGATAAAGGGCATACTTGTCTGGTTTCCGTTCTCAAGGGGAATGCTTTTGGACTCTCTCTGTTTAGGATGATGTTGGCTGTTGGCTTTGTATAAATGCCCTTTATTATGCTGAGGAATTTTCCCTCTATTCCTGTTTTGCTGGGAGTTTTTATCATGGATGGATGTTGGACTTTGTCAAATGCCTTTTCTGCATCAATTGATAAAATCATGTGGTTCTTGTCTTTTGTTTTATTATGTGATGGATTAAATTGATTGTTTTTCTAATGTTGGGCCATCCCTGCATACCTGGTATGAATCCCACTTGGTCACAGTGAATTATTTTTTTGATATGTCGTTGAATTCTGTTGGCTAGAATTTTATTGAGGATTTTTACGTCTACATTCATGTGGGATATTGGTCTGTAATTTTCCTTACTTGTGTCTTTATCTGGTTTTGGTGTCAGGGATATGCTGGCTTCATGGAATGAGTTTGGGAGTGTTCCATCTTTTTCTGTGCTCTGAAATACCTTTAATAGTGGTGGTGTTAACTCTTCTCTGAAAGTTTGGCAGAGTTCTCCAGTGAAGCCATCAGGTCTAGGGCTTTTTTTTGTTGTTGGCTGTTTTTAAATTACCTTTTTAATCTCTTCTTTTGTTATAGGCTTGTTTAGTTGTTCTCCCTTTCTGTTAGTTTAGGTAGGTAGTGTGTTTCTAGAAATTTTCCTCTGGGTTTTCATATTTGTTGGAGTACAGTTTTTCATGGTATTCTGTTATGATTCTTTTAATTTTAGTTGGGTCTATTGTGCTATCACCCATCCGATTTCTTATTTGGGTTATTTGCTTCCTCTTCAGTTTTTCTTTTGTTGGTTTGGCCAGTGGTTTACCGATTTTGTTCATCCTTTCAACGAACCAGATTTTCGTCTTGTTAACTCTTTAAATTGTTTTTGTAGTCTCTATTTCATTTAATTCTGCTCTGATTTTTATTATTTGTTTTCTTTTGCTGCCTGAGGGCTTCTTTTTCTGCTCTCTTTCTACTTGTTCAAGTTCTAGGTTAATGTTTTGATTTTCGCCCTATCTTCTCTTTGTATGCGTCCATTTATTGCTATAAATTGACCTCTGAGCGCTGCTTTTGCTGTGTCCCATAGGTTCTGGTAGGCTGTGTTTTCATTCTCATTGGAGTCTGTTAATTTCTTTATTTTGTCCTTAATGTATAACTCAGTAGTTTTTGAGTACAGTGTTGTTCAGTTTCCATGTGTTTGATTTTTTTCCTTGCTTTTTCTGTTATTGATTTCTGTTTTTATGGCTTTATGACAAGAAAAGGTGCTTCATAATATTTCGATGCTTTGGATTCTGTTGAGGCTTGCTTTGTGGCCTAATATGTGGTCTGTTCTGGAAAATGTTCCGTGTGTGTTGGAAAAGAAAGTGTACTTGGCTACTTTTGGGTGGAGTGTTCTACGAGATCACGTTGGTTGATTGTGGCATTTAGATCTTCCGTGTCTTTATTGAGCTTCTTTCTGGATGTTCTGTCCTTCATGGAAAATGGTGTGTTGAACTCTCCTACTATTATTCTGGAGCTGTGTATTTGTCTTTTCGATGCTGTTAGAGTTTGTTTTATGTATTTTGGAGCCCTGTCGTTGGGTGCGTAAATATTTATTATGATTATGTCCTCCTGGTATATTGAACCTTTAATCATTATGTAGTGTCCTTCCTTATCCTTTGTGGTGGATTTTACTTTACTTTAAAGTCTATTTTATCAGAGATTAATATTGCCACTCTGGCTCTTTTCTGATTGTTGTTTGCTTGATATATTTTTTCCATCCTTTGAGTTTTAGTTTGTGCCTTTTAACCTAACGTGTGTCTCTTGTAGAGAGCATATAGATGGATCGTGTTTTTTTATCCATTCTGCCACTCTCTCTCTCTCTGTCTATTGATACGTTTAGTCTATTTACATTCAACGTAATTATTGGTAGGTATGAGTTTTTTTTTTTTTATGAGTTTAGTGTTATCACTTTGATGTATTTTTTTTTTAGTAGTTTTAGTTCTTTATATTCCTAGGATTGTGCTCGCTGGATCATGGGTTATTTCAGTTTCTAGCTTTTTGAGGAAGCCCTATACCGTTTTCTCTAATGGTTGAACCAGCTTACAATCCCACCAGCAGTGGAACAGGTTCTGATTTTCCTGCAGCCTCACCAGTGTTTATTTTTTTCTGGTGTTTTGATCACTGTCATTTTTGCAGTGGTGAGATGGTATCACAGTCTAGTTTTGATTTGCATCTTTCTGATGGTAATGATTGTGAGCATATTTTCATGTGTCTTTTGGCCGCTTGAATGTCCTCTTTGGTGAACTGTTTGTTCCGGTCGTTTGCCTGTTTTTTAATTGGGTTAGTCTTTTTGATGTTGAGTTGCTGAAGTTTTCTATGTATTTTATAGAGATTAGACCCTTATCAGATATATCATTCCCAAAGATTTTTTTCCCATTCCGTAGATTCTTTTTTTACTCTTTTGGTGAAGTTTTTTGAGTATAAGTATTTAATATTTAGGAGGTCCCAATTGTCTAACTTGTCTTCTGTTGCTCATGCATTTGTAATAGTTTTTGGTATCCTATATTTCTCTTAATGGTTTTCATGCCACCAGGCTCTTCAACCTCTGATACAGTAATTTTTACCTTTTTTTTTTTTTTTTTCACGTGAAACACTAGACAAATGGCACTCTTACATGCTACCTTCCCTGGGCTTCGGGAAATGTATATATCTTAGCTATGAGTATTCTATCCATTTTTCCCTCACTCAAGAAAGCATGGCAAGATGCAACTGGAAGACTGATATTTTAATTGATGTATTTTGAAATTTGCAAACTTTAATTTTTAGTAAAATATTACCTAATAGTAATAGTCATACTCCACATACTCTCAAGTCCTGACACCTCAATTAAGAATGGCTGCTGTCATCCATTTTATACATTGTTGCTAAATTAATCTTTAGTCTAAAGTACAGTTTACTGTCTCTCAGCTCAAAGAGTATGTGACTGATAAATTTAAATCTGTATCTCTTACTCTAATATTTGGACAAATCTTGATTTGCTTTAACTCATTTTTCTGGTATAATTTCATACTCTTCTCTTTGCTTATTATATGTACAAACCAAAAGAGAAGCCTTGAAGTGTCCTTCTCCTTTCCTGTGTTCGTGCACCTTTCTTCGTCTAGAGTTTCATTTAATCATGCTCATGTTTCAAGGTTTAATGTAGATGCCACCTTTACTTATTATTTATGTACTTGTGGCACTGTGGTTAAGAGCTCGGCTGCTAACCAAAAGGTTAGCAGTTCAAATCCACCAGCTGCTCCTTCGAAACCCTATCAGGTGGTTCTGCTCTCTCCTATAGGGTTTCCATGAGTCGGAATTGACTTGACGGCAATGGGTTTGGTTTGGTTTTTGTTTTGCATCTCCTGCTAAAGTATGCAGTTCCTTGAGGACAGAATCTGTTTTACTCATCTGCTTATCTCCTGTCCATGGTGATACATATATATATATATATATATATATATATATATATATATATATATATACACTTACTGTATAATATATAGTAAGTATTCTCTAAAAATTTAACAGCCCATTTTTCTTCACTACTGTTAATATTAGTAATGCCATTATTATTACTATTATTGAAAGATGAGTTCAAAAATTTAATCTTGGATTCTGTAGACAGTTTTCTTAGGTATGATCATCGTGATATTTACTGAGTTTGTGCTTCTTTCCTTATCACTCAGCTGTCTTTATTTGTATAAATTAGGAATATACGTTTACATTCTTGTAAAGATGCAACTATAGATCTTATCTATATAAATCATTATCACAAAGTGACTAATGAAGAGTACATTTACCTCAATAAGATTGTAATTTTTCAAGATACACTGAAGTACAGTAATATACTTGAATAGCTCTCTCTTTTGCTTACATCTTTCAGTGGAATTTTATTGCTCTTGGCATAAAATTGAAAGTCACAGCATAAAATACCCTTATAACATTCTTTAATTTCCCTTTTGTAACATTTTCCATATTTGTAAATTCTTGTTTAAATTTGGTCTTGCCTGCTAGGTTATAAAGTTTCCTAAGGCCAGAGACATGGTTTTTATTGTTTATTATTCTTTTCCCACTGTCTTAGGCATCTAGTGCTGCTGTAACAGAAATTCCACAGGTGGATGTTTTTAACAAAGAGAAGTTTATTCTCTCACAGTTCAGTAGGCTAGAAGTCCGAATTCAGGGTGCCGCCTTTGGGGGAAGGCTTTCTCTCTCTCTGGGCTCTGGAGGAAGGTCCTTGTGATGCATCAGTCTTCTCTTGGTCTGGGAGCATCTCAGCACAGCAACCTCAGGTCCAAAGGACATGCTCTGCTCCTGGCACTGCTTTCTTGGTGTATGAGGTTCCATGTCTCTCTGTTTGCTTCTCTCTTTTATATCTCGAAAGAGATTAGCTTAAGACACTATCTAATCTTATAGATCTCATCAATATAACTTGCTAATCCATTTTATTGCATCATAGTGATAGGATTTATAGCACATAGGGAGATCACCTCAGATAATAAAATGGTAGACAGTCATATAGTACGTAGCCAAGTTGACATATTTTGGGGGCACACAGTTTAATCCATGATACCCACTGTCTAGTACAATGCCTGATACAGGATAAATGCTTGGTAATTATCGGTTGAATTCAATTGAATTAAAGTTGATACCATGATTTCTGGACTGGACTGATGGAAGAGTAGTGGTAACATGAATGACAATATTGAGGAACAAACCTCACAGTATCTTCTGTGGTATTTTGTGATAGCCTGTTTTCTTAGAAATAGTCCCAACAACACTCATTAAAAATATGTATATATTCCTTTGGAACAGAAAATAATACAGCCATTTGAAATAACCACAGTTTTACCTGTGGAGATTTTATTTATATTTTGAAGTTTTTTTGTCATTCTCCAGTTCCTAATTATGTTACGACTTGTATTGGGAAAAGTAAATCGTATTGGTATTTCTCACTTTAATTTACAGTTCCCTTTTATGCAGTGTTTGATAACATGTCTGATTCATCTCTTTTTAAAAAAATTTTTTTATTGTGCTTTAAGTGAAAGTTTACAAATCAAGTCAGTGTCTCACACGAAAACTTACATACACCTTGCTACATACTCCCAATTGCTCTCACCCTAATGAGACAGCCCGCTTCCTCCTTCCACTCTCTCTTTTTGTGTCCATTTTGCCAGCTTCTAACCCCCTCTACCCCCTCATCTCCCCTCCAGGGAGGAGATGCCAACATAGTCTAAAGTGTCCACCTGATTCAAGAAGCTCACTCTTCACCAGCATCCCAACCCATTGTCCAGTCCAATCCCTGTCTGAAGAGTTGGCTTTGGGAATGGTTCCTGTCCTGGGCCAACATGATTCATCTCTTATAAAACTACCGTATTCTTTCCCATGACTTTGAATTACCCAATATAGTGATAGGATATGCTTTTTCAGGCTAATTTCATTTAAATGGCTTTTTTATACTAGTAGTCCAAAATGATATAAGCATTTGAGACCGTTGTAATTCATGTAGGCACTAGTATAGTCCGTAGTGAAGGTTGCAAAATGTAATTTTGCAATGTGATATCCAAAGACTTAAACGTGGTTTTCTAGAATTTTCAGATTGAAATTCTGTTAAGAGAAGTTATCAATTATTTTTACTTAATAAAGGCAATTTGCCTGCATTTTAAAAATATTAAAGACTGTGTAATGCTCTCATCCCCAGATTCTCCAGCATGGCCTTAGAAGAGAAAATTCTCTTATTATTATTTAACTTAAATTTAAGCTTCAATTTAAAGTTTTTGTCTGGGGAATATATGTAAAGTTTTGCCTATGCCAACAAACATTAAAGGTGGTTGCAGTGAATTTAGGATTTATTTTAAAATATGTTCATGAGAAAGCAATGTATAATTTCTGCAATTCTGATTTAGGACCTGGGTGGTGCAAATGGTTAAGGCATTCAGCTGCTAACCAAAAGGATGGCAGTTCATCCACCCAGAGATGCCTGGGATGAAAGGCCAAGCCACCTACTTCTGAAAAAATCAGCCATGAAAACCCTGTGGAGCACATAGTTCTGCTCTAACCTGGGGTTATCATGAATTGGAATCACCTTGGCAGCAACTGATCGATGTATTCAGCTTTAGAGCAAATATCTTATTACTGCTTTTGTTTTCAGATTTTCCTTTTAGTTTATGTTTATTATACTAGCAGACATAAATTTGAGGACTTTTAAAGCTGTTTCTGCCTGCCAGTAGACAGGAATGTATACATAATGAGAATTTTACTTGATTATAAATAGAGAGAAATATGTGTAACATTCGAAATGAGAAAATGCTATATTGGTCTTTTTCATGTTTTGTACATTTGTTGTGGTTTTAGTGATCCATCACATCTGTTGTTCATGAATTTTTTATGCTGTACGGGAACTCTGAAATGAAGGTTACATTTTTTGATACTCTGTGTGTGTGTGTGTGTACTTTATGGTCCGGGATGAATTTATGTAGAGGGTATTTCTTTTTCTTTTGAGGGGGCGGGGAGGAAGCAGTGAGGATAGGAAACGTTCAGGAATTGGCATGCTTTTGAGTTTGAAAAATCTTGTGTTTTTCCGTAATGCCCTCTTGTCTACATAAAGCATATTACACATTTAAAAAGATCACTGATGCTTGTGGCTTGGGAATGCATGGGGCAATAGAAAAGTCAGTGGTTATGCAGATTCACTGAACTAAGCTTTTTCAAATTAATAAATCCCAAAAGATCCTAGTAGCTGATTCATTGTAAGTAGTTTTCTATAGTGAGGGTTACACAACTGTGAGGGTACTTGACCCACATTTTATAACAAAAGGAAGAGTACGTGTTTTTATTTTTGTTTCATGGTAAATGCATTCGTAACATGAAGGATGCATTTTTGAAGAATTCATTCAGGATCATAACATATAAATTTATGTCACTCACTGCAAAGTGAAAAAATCTTCAAGCTCTTTCTTCATGTTGGTACTGGGAGGGAGAGAGAAACAGAAGAGATTTTTATTTCTGAGGGACTATCCCCAAGGAAAAAAACAGAGGCAAATTTTTAACTTGTCTGTGGAATCTAAAATTTAATTTAATTTTGTTTTTAAAAAAAATCTGTATTTAAATCTCATATCTGATTGTAGCTGTGTGTCTTTGCTTCTAATAAGGTCAAATGAGTGATTATCTTGAAGTCAACATAATTTTCATTTCAGATTGGATTGTAGAACTGTTGAACACTTTCACAAGGAGAGGAAGCTAGCAAGAAAACAGGAAGGGGACCATATTCTGATGTTTCATATATATGGGTGTTGGGATAGGTGACCCACAAAAAGATCAATTTAAAATACACTTATCTTTAATATGTTACATGGCAAGGCATAGGCATATTGTTGCCATTGTTTTAATATATTCCAAAACCTTCCACATTTTGTTGCACATGGATTTATCTAAAAACTGCTCTTACGGAATCCTTTATTTTGCTAACAAAATTTTTTGAAAAATATATAATTATATACGGTTATAAACTATGAAATACATGTTGGTTAATGCTTTTTTTTTTTTTACATTTTCTCTTCTGTATGTTTATAATGGAAACTTTCTTTTTTTCCCAAATGATTATGCTGGACTTGTACCCAAATATAGATACTCATTCAGCAAAGATTTATTGAGCTAGTATGTGTCAGGCACTAGAGATAGGAAGATAATATAGTTCTTGCATTTGAAGTGTTCGAGAGGCTGACATGAAGACATAAAATTCAGTACAAATAGATTGTAAACTTTGCAAAAGTAGGGATTCGTGTCTGTATAATGATGCATTGCTATGTTGCCAGTAAGTTAGTTAACTGTATGGGAAAGTCAGAAAAGCTTCACAGATGAGGTGACATTTTAAGTGTGAAAGAGTTTGTCAGGAAGAAAGGGGAGTCAAGGACATTAGCAACACACACAAAGGCATGCTGTAATGAAAGAGCATGAAAATTTCTGGGAACAGTTTAAAATTCTGTGTGGTGGGAGCATAGCAGGACGATAGGAATTTAGGCCATCAGGAAACCCAGTGTTTTTAGTCATTAGGAACACCCAACATTTTGAATTGATGTTAACATTTTGAGCTTTTTTTTTTTTTTTTTTTACCTTAGTCACTATTAGACTATATATTATGCAATATTTTGCATGTTTAATTCCTTTATTCATACATAGAAGCGGATACAACTTCATTTAATCCAAAAATCTCTGTTTAAAGTTAAATTAAAAAATCTCTGCGAAGTACAAATAAGATATTAATTTATTATTTCTCAGAACTAAAATTTGTCTTTGATTTTGTAAGCTGGTAACTCTCTTTTTAAGAAATTACCAGAGAGCCCCCTACAAATGCAATTTTAAAAAGTAATCCAGTGTTTCAGTTTTTAGTTTTAAAAACTTTAGTCTTAAGATTTTATATAATATGCTCAAGATTTGAATAAACACAGAATTGTTTATTTTTCTCTAGGACCTTATTCTTCATGTCGCCTGCAAATTCTGTTTTCCATGTGTTTCTACTTTAATATAAATAAGACAGTGATTTGATAAAGCATTCTTTTCCTACCAGGAAGAAATACTTACCATGAGAGTAAATCTTTTTGATTATGAATTGTATCAGTTTTTCTAAAAAAGGACAACCTATGAGTGACTTGGAAACCCTATTAGGGGAGGAGTTTGAGGTTGGGAATGATTTGGCTTACAATTTGCCTAGAGAAATGCCCAAACATGGTACCAAAAAGTTCTTTGATCTAACAGTATCAAGTTCTTTAAAGTTGGTATTCAATAAACTTTTAAACCCTTGATTTTGAGAACATAGTGGTAATTAAAGTGTCTGCTGTTTTTTAATGCTATATACCATTGTAACTGCTAATAATAAATAGCATTTCCTGCTTTACACCAGAAAATTTACATTCAAAATATTGTATGTGTTCTCTGATTTTTTTTCTTACAGCTTGCCAGTATTTGCCGTGCTGAAATGTTTTAATTTAAAATTTCCTTCCTTTGTATCTTTTAGTTTTCTCTGTTGCTGCTTTTTCTGTGACACAAGCCTTTCATTATAGTCACTCTTCTTTTTTCCTTCCCCACTTCTTTCTTTTCCTTTTTTAAAGCCATGAGAAGCCGATCCATTGGTGAATGTGCTCTGCCATCGGCCTATATACGCAGTGCTAAAAGTGCTCCTGTTCTGATCCATACTTCCAAACCCTTCTTGCCTGATATTGTTCTCACTCCCCTTTCTGATGAGCTTTCAGGTAGTGCCACCTCTGCTAATTTCTGCACCACCTTTTTCACTTTTTAATTCTTCTGCTTTCAAAGTTTGCTTAATCAAATAAACTCTTCAAAGTTATTTTCTTTGGGGGAGGTGTGGGAAATTGGGAAAGTGATTGAGAAATCAACATTTTCAGTTATTTGAACTCTAATGCTATTTTTGCAGTTCATTCTGGAAGTGCTAAGTTTAGTGCTGTGCCAATGTCCAATATTTTTGGTTGTAAATGGCCAATTCTTTTCTGTTTGTTTGATTTTTTTCTTCCCCTGAGGTGGTTAAAAGAAGTAGTAGTTGATAATTGTGGCATTATAGATGTCTCAGAAAAGGTGACTTGGAAGATAATAATCAAAGCCTTGACTTTTAATTTTCCATTGTTTTGACTAATGATATGGTAAATCTTGAACAATGCATTCTCCATCATCTATAATAATAGAACTAAGCAAAGGGAAAGCGGTAATCAAGAAAAGTATGTAATCTGAACATTGCTTTGAAATAAATCTTTGTATTTGTATTAGATCAAAATAGTGTATAGAATTCTAGGAACTCACACTTTAAACCAAATAAAGCCCCATCTTCAATGATCCATAAAACTTGCTTAGCTTTTCAGTTCTGCCTCGAGTCTTTATTCTCAGTACTGGGATGGTCTTCTTTTATTAAGGTTTAATTAACATAAAATGCCCAGATCTTGGATACAGCTCAATGAGCTTTGAGAATTGTATGCACCCCTATTACCCATCACCGCGATCAAGAAGGAGAATGTTTCCATTACCCCAAAGAGTTCCCTGTTGACCCTTGCCAGTCAGTGCTTCCACACACACAACTGCTTTTTAATTTCAATCTCCATAGATTAGTTTTGTCTCTTTTTTGAGAACTTTTGCATAAGTAAAATTATTCAGTACCTCATCTTTTAGGGAGAAGCAATCTTCCATTGGGTATAGCTACTGTGCAAAGTGTGCTAGCTCAAAAACAAATTACTTGTACATTTTTGGATGTTTTCCTGTACTTTTTCTTGGAAGCATTTTCCCAAGATTGTCACTTTTGATGAGGTTGCTAATTTTTTTAAAAGCAAATTATCTCAGTACTTTTTCTGTTCCTAATGGGCAGTTCTACCCTGTCCTGTAGGGTCACTATGAGTCGGATTTTTTTAATGGACTGTAGACTTAGGCAGAGGCAAGGTACATTGCTATTAATAATAATGATATTTCAGATGGCTACTTTCTACTACCCCCAACTAATGTCACTAAGATCAAAGATTTCTCCCAAACATATGGGGATACATAATTGAGAGTTAAATGTTTGTAGAACTAAAGATACTATTGTATTTGGTAGCCTTTGGAAATATTGTAAATGAAAAAACAGTATTTGCTTTTTTTCAAAATGTTTGACCTTACTTATGAGATAATAAAGCAGAGTTACCAGATGCGATATGTTTGTGCTTTCTAATTTAGTATACCTTGATTGGGAAACAGTTACTTCAGAATATTCTTTATGATTTTTTGAGAGGTGTTCAAGTGTTATTTTTTCAAACCATAATATAAATAATTACAAATAATTCATGATGAATGAGGTAGTTGATTTTGCAATTTAATTGATAAGTGATAATGATAAAATAGAAAATTTGGCCTCAAAGCCAAACCTAGGTGCTTAGTGTTTGATATATGAGTGAATATATTTTACACCACTAGAATTAGGCAGCATGGATATTCACACAAAAAATAGGCTAGAAAATATTTAGATGGAAGGATATAACTTTTAATAGAGGAGGGAAAATGACACATTTTTTATTACATAAGATGCTAGCTACAAATACAGAATTAGAGAATTTTATTTTGACTCTTTAGTGCTCCACTTAAGCACTGTGCTTTTTATGTAAGTAGCACCTGTTTTGGTTGCTACATCAGGTTATAATTTACTTAAATTGGTTACAAAACAGTATTCTTGTTCTTATCATTAAATTATATATAACTCAAAAACTCCCAGTTTGGTGTAAACTTGTCTTAGATATATTTTTTGTTTCAAGCTTTTTCTTTTTTTTGGAGGGGGGTGCCAAATATACTTAAGCATTTCATGTAAACCATTTTTTACCTGTTTAGAAAAAGTTAATTGAGTTTTGGCCACTAATTTTTAAAAGTTTAGTTGGGTCAAATATTCTATCACTATTGTTTAAAAAACTGTCAGAAAAATTTCTTGTGTTTCTAAGTATCTTAAGATCTTTACAAAATTTCTTGTCTGCAAGTTAAATAGTACTTTAGCATATATATATTTTCAGTACTAAAATAGTTTTAAAAGCCAAAATAAGCAAATATGAGGTTTTCCTTTTGAAGTGTTCTGAACTAGCCCAGATTAGAAATATATATGTCAGAATTCTTGCTTTGTGGTAAATATATAATTCACAAAGATTAATTTTTTATGAATCGATGAGGGACAGGATTTTATGAAACATGTTTAAGAGAAATTTTATTTTTCTGAATGGCAGTTTTATTTGTTGTTGTCTTCATTTTCCTACCATTAGGGTAAAATGCCTTTTATCATGGATTTAAAGATTTAAATAATGAGACACCAGTTACTAAAACAAAAATTATATTTGATTATCAAAATAATAAATGTTCATTTTAGAAAATGTGGAATAGTATATTTAAAAATACATAATTTCCCAAACGGAAGAAAATTTATTGATAAATTTTAAAATGCTGTTGCCTCCATTTTTCTGTATCTATGTGTACATATAAAATATAGAAACATAAGTTAGTGATTTAAAAAAAAAAAAGATCATCTTTCTCCAAAATATTTCTCCTAGGACTTAAAAAAGGCAAGAAACATGTCATATTAAAGTAGCAGCAGAAATTCCTATGAACTGACTTACGAATTAGCATTTTACAAGCTCATGTCAAAAGAACACTGTTCAGAAGATGTTAAAACGTTTATAGAGAAAAGGGTTAAAGATTCATAGTGCACATCAACAAATTTAAAGTCCCCCACAAGTCCTGTAGTTAAAAACAAAACTATTTGATCCAGTGTTTCTCAAACTTATTGGAGCATAGAATACTTTTCTAGGTACACATATTGACACTTTATAGCATTGAAGTTTCAGAGGGAATAGATTTGGGAAACACCGAGCTAAACTTGTAATTAAAAAAAAAAAAATAGCACTGTGGAAATTGGACAGGATCATTCTTATACCAACTTACATAGTAACCAAAAAACCCAGTGCCCTCAAGTCGATTCCGACTCATAGCGACCCTATAGGATGGAGTAGAACTGCCCCGTAGAGTTTCTAAGAAGCACCTGGTGGATTCCAACGGCTGACCCTTTGGTTAGCACCCGCAGCAGTTAACCAGTACACCACCAGGGTTTCCACTTACATAGTAGAAATCTGAATTGTGCTGTCACTCCACAATCTTGTTCCTAAGTACTGAGCAGTTAGGAGGAGAATTTTCCATCTCTTATCAAACAAATAGGCCCTTCTTTGTACAATGCAGAAATTCCTTTCTGCCTATGACCAATATGAAATAGGATATTAATCTTCTAAAACTTTTCCACTTGTAATCTGCTGCTTCTAATAATTCCAAGTTAGATTTTTTTGCTGAATTAATGTATGTTGATTTTCTTTTAACAGAAAATGTTAAGAAAAATTTGAAGTGAACTCATACCTGGTGTTATATAACATTTGTAAACAAATGAAACAGTATAATTTTATTAACTTAAAAAGTACATTGCTCATTTGTCTATTTCCAGAATTTAAGTCAGGGAAACACTATTAGAGGGATAAAAGAGCAGAAGATAGGTTAGTGGTCTACCAATCCCCCCCCATCCCCCCCCCCCCAAATTAAAACAACACTGGAGCCCTAGTGGTACGGTGGTTAAGAGGTTGGCTACTAACCAAAATGTCAGCAGTTTGAATCCACCAGCTGCTCCTTGGAAACCTATGGGGCAGTTCTGTTCTGTCCTGTGGGGTCACTGTGAGTCGGAATCAACTCGATGGCAATGGGTTAGTGGTCTAGGTATTAAAATGATTTGTTGTGAATTTCCTGGACAACCGTGTGATTTTGAAATTGGGACCTTGGTTTGTTGCCTTTCATGTGATTTTAATGGTTTTGTTACTGCTTTGAATTACCCTACAATTGAATATCTAGTCTTAAAAAGATGTAGAATTTTTACTAACCTGTGTTAGTAACAAAATTTGAAACATAAATGCTCTATAATACTCATTTACCTTTAAGGCACATTGCTATAATTACCCAAATAGACAAAAATATAGAGAATTACACAGAGGAAATGGTCACTTCATTTAGGTGATTAGAGAAACAACTTTCAGAATGGCATCAGTTTCTGTGCAAACTAATGTAAATGATTTCATGAATTCAGGAGCTGCTAAAAATATTACTACGGACAGATTAGGTTTGTGATTGACCAAGAAAAAAATTCAACTTTGTTAAATGAATTTTGACACTTGACCCTGTGGTTCATTATAGAAATTATTCAAGTTTTCAAATTTTTCCTAATTATCAGGTAGTAGTTTTTTTTTAGTTTATTATATAAGAGATATGCTTTCCTTCTACCCCACAAACCAAACCAAACCCATTGCTGTCAAGTCGATTCCGACTCATAGTGGTCCTATAAGGCAGGGTAGAACTGCTTCATAGGGTTTTCAAGGAGCGGCTGGTGAATTCAGACTGCCAACCTTTTGGTTAGCAGCCAAGCTTTTAACCACTACACCACCAGGGCTCCTTCCTGTACTGATATTTATTAAATCTCTATTATGTGAGAAGCACTGCATCGTGGAAGATAGAACAAACGAAAATATTTACATTTGTCAAGATGCACAAATATATATTAGTTATCTCAATAAGTACTTAATGAGTGTCAATGCATAAACGTGAAGTTTGTAAGGAAATGTTTCTCTTCATTTAGAAGAATTTCTAAGTGAAGTTCATGAGAAAGAAAGGCAGTGTCATTCTTTAAAGTGTATTCTCCTCAGCTTAAGAAAAAAAATATTTTAAATGTTTTTAATTTTAGGAGATACTATGTATTTTTTTTTTTTTTTTTATGTATATGAGCTATGTTGGAAGGAGCCCTGGTGGGGCAGTTGTTAAGCTCTCTGCTGCTAAACGAGTGGTCGGTGGTTTGAACCCAGCAACCATTCTGTGGAAGAAAGATAAAGCAGTCTGCTTCTGTAAAGATTTACAGCCTTGGAAACCCTATGGGGCATTTCTACTGTGTCCTATAAGATTGCAGTGAGTTGGAATCGACTCTATAGCAATGGGTTTGGTTTTTTTGGTTGATTATGTTGGAAGTCTACGTGCTTATCATCTGAAGTATACTGGAGTCTTGACACAATGCAGATCTTTCTAGATCTGAATTTGGTATAAAATGGATCCTTTTGGACCTCATACAAGGAAAGAAAAACAAAACAAAACAAAACCCATTGCCGTTGAGTCAGTTCCAACTCATAGCGACCCTATAGGATAGAGTACAACTGGTCCATAGAGTTTTCAAGGGGCGCCTGGTGGATTTGAATTACTGACATTTTGGGTAGCAGCTGTAGCTCTTAACCACTACGCCTCCAGGTTTTCCTCATACAAGGAGAGTAGTAGTAATGAAATAGCAGAAGGACAAGTCTTATTTAGTCTGTATAATGGGCCCCTAAAACACTTTGTATTGTTATAGTTAGTTGCTGTCAAGTCACTTCGACTCATGGTGACCCCAGGTGTGCAGAGTAGAACTGTTCCATGGGGTTTTCAAGGCTGTATGACCTTTTGAAAACAGATCTCTAGGCTTCTCTTCCGAGGCACCTCTGGGTGGGTTTAAACCACTGGTCTTTCAGCTGGTAGTCAAGCGCTTAAACATTTGTGCCACCCAGACTCCTACACTGTGTACTACTCTCCCCATTTTCTAAATGAGGAAATTGGTCTCAGAGTCTACAGCAAAAAAACCTAAGTTCTTTACCTAGCGCCATCAGCATATTACTTTGTGATCTTAGATAAGTCATTGCTTTACTCTGGATCAAAATTTTCTCATTTTTATTATTCAGTTACAGTTCTGTTACTTATAACCTTTATGTTACAAGCCTAGTAGGTAGAAAATCTGACTTTTTGACTCTGTCCTTTTTTGTTGTTGTTAAATTTTGCTTACTTCCGATTTTTTTTTTTTTTAGTTATTTCTAGGTAACTTAAAGACAGACCACAGTGGATTTATAGACATTATATTTTACTTCTAAAATTCCTCTTTGAGATTTTGTGTATATTTGAAAATTTCAATGTTATTTCATCTTGTGATTTTAGATTTCATGAATACTTTTGAGGATTTACCCTCACTGAGCACTTAGCATATACTTAGTGAAAACAGTGCAAGGATATGGAACACTAAACCTGTATCTCAAACTTTATCATAAATTTGAGAAATTGACTTCTTTGGACCTCAATTTCCTCATCTGTAGGAGAGTTTAATTAGATAGTCTCTAATGTCCATTTTGACTCTAAAATCTGTGATTCTTGAAGAGTTTTAAAAAGCTAATGTTGTTTAATGGAGAGGATTAACAATAGGCAAGTAAGGCTTCTTCCTAACAGATTTTAATGCTATTTATGTTGAAATGAAAACAAGTACCATTTATTTTTATAATGTATTAATTTTACTTGTTGTGGATGAATAAATTTTAATACTGTAGTAAAATGAACTAAAACTCCTTGGTAGAACAGATAGTTTCCTGACAAAGAGAACTTTAGGAAGAGGGCGAAAGTTTCCATTTCTAATATGTGATCAAACAGATAATCCAACTTTTAAGAAAAGAAGATGCCTCTTGCCGGCTCAAGAAGAGAGCAGGGAAATTTATGAGACCCTATGAATAAGAAAGCCCTAGGATTTGCTAATGGGATATTTAGATCAGCTTTATGTGTTATTTAATGTTCCCGCTTAGAAAGTGAATAAGTAGGAAAAATTGAATAGCAAATCTGATTGCTTGATTTATTGGCACAGTTCTATCTTTAACTGCACTTCCAAATGTTTCATCACCTCACTGTCTCTTTCTATGCATGTTAACATTTTAAAATGTATTCTGGTAGTTTTCTAATTCATTGACACTACATCCTGTATTGGCTTGTGCCCATCTTTTTTTTTTTTTTTTTAACAGATTTGTATTTTTTTTAAAGATTTTCTTCCATTGAGCTCACAAAAAAGAAACCTCAGAATTTTTTAATTTTAAAGCATATGATTAGGATATGGTTGAAATTAGTACTTATTTTTTATATTCTTGTAGTTCCCACTCCCCTACATTAATTTTTGTCTTTTACAGATATCGATGATGCTCAAATACTTCCCCGTCCAACTAGAGTCAGACATTTTTCTCAAAGTGAAGACACTGGAAATGAAGTTTTTGGTGCTTTGAATGAGGAACAGCCATTGCCTCGAAGCAGCAGCACTTCTGACATCTTGGAACCATTCACTGTTGAACGAGCCAAAGGTGCAGTTCCTGTCATTGACAGTTCATCCCGTCATGCACCAAGCTTGCAGAGTTCCACAGAGGCTTCTTCAATAACTAGATCCACTGAAAGCCACATCACTGATACTCATAGTAGAGAGTCTTCTCTGGAAGTTGGTGATAGCATATATGACCATCTTTGTCATTTAATAGGTCCGGTAGAACTTGCAGATTCAGCCTTTGAACAAATCCAGTACATTGACCTTGAAGGAGATGACGATCTTCTTTCCTCCCTGAAAGAATACCTTAAGGAAAACCAGGAAAATCATAGTAAAAATGAGATAGGTAAAGATGCAGCTTCTCAGAAAGTGATTAGTGGAGTAAATAGGGATGAAGGATCATCCTTAGATAAATTAGAATACATAGACCAGGAAGTTAAATCAGAAAATACCACTCCTCTTGCTGGAACTCCTGAAAACACGCAGTTTCAAAAAGAACCAGACACAGCTGTCTTCATGAGTAATATTGCACCTAACCAGTTAGACAGTTTTATAAGAACACAGACCTCTGAAAAATCTAAGCAACCAAACAGTGATAAACAGTCATCAGAACCTAGTTCAGATAGCCCTTATGATAAAGAAAAGAGGAAACATTTGTATAGACAGACAGCCACTGAATTAGACGCCTGTGTGGATCTAACACTAGTTGAAAAGCTTAAGGGTGTGCAAATGAATGAAAACATCACTGCCCCACATGTTATGCATGCCAAGAAAGTTACTCTAAAAGCACCCATTAACCACAGAATGCCTCATGTTACAAACACTAGCAAGCTTTCTCCAACTAAAAGGAGCTTGTCTGAAACAGTAACTCACAGAGCCAAAATCATGAAAATTGCTACTAAAAAACGAAATAGTGTTCATGTTACTTTTAGACCCTCTACTGAATCTGTTCAGTTTTATAATCCTCTGGAAAACAAAGAGGCTCCATGGAAGATGAGACTGCGGAAGCTCAGTGGCTTTAGTAGTAGTACTAGTAGTAGTAGTACTAGTAGTAATAACAGCAGCACCAGCAACACTCATACCAGCTCAAATAGTGCTACAGAGCTAGTCAGACCTGGTGTTTACAGGCCTCTAGATACGATTAGCACAGCATCAGTAAATAGTAAAACAATTAAAGAATCCACAGAGACTACTACCACCATGTTACAAAAAGAAGGAATCGCAAGTAATCAGTTAGGTAGCCGTAGTACTCTTAGGTCATCAAGTCATGAGGCAGGACTACAGCAGGGCTCCCTGGGTGGCGTTTATAAAACTGTTGTACATGCTCTTTCGAAGCCGAAGGCAAATGTTTCCCCACAGAGGCAGAACAGAATGCCACCAGAGGCTCCACTGAGGGATCTGTACAGTCATGTAATGGGCTATTTTGGAAGGAAAGCTGCAGGTGAGCACTAACAGTGTGCAGAGCGCAAAAGGAGAAAGACAGCACCAGTTTGGCTTAATGCAACTGAAGCAAGCTATAAGCAATCAAAAAGCTTTGGGATGGTCACTGCTTTCTCTCTGTTTGGTTATGCATGCGCCTTTTCCCAGCTGTATTTTTCCCAGCATAAATGGTTTATTTAAATTACTAATTTCCCTTGTAAGGCATTAGTTAAACCTCTTTGCTGCTGAACAAGATAGGAAAGAAGATGATATGGGAAAATTTTAATGACTTTTCAAAGGCTACCTAAATCAAGCATTTTCTGGGTCTGTGTACCACATGAGCCTTGAAATTAAAATTAAGTTTATTGAGGAATTGAAATACTTTTTCCCAGCCCCGCTACAGTTTATATTTAAAGGGGTACTATCTATATTTAATCAAATTCAGTCATTTTTACTGGTTCTTTACTTGGTTTTATACTTTTTCTTGGTAGAAATTACTTTGATATTAGATAACATAATAGAAATCAACCAACAGCAACATTTTTAGTTAACTGTCATTGAAGAGGAAATTAATTTCTTAAATCTCAAAGTAGATTTAGTTACTTTTCATTAAGCCATTTCCAAACATACTGTAGGCTTTTCCGTTTTGCATTCATTCTTCTAAAATGCAAGTTACATCCTTGAAACACTTATTATATTCTTTTTTCTGAGATTTTAGATGTGCATAAAGGTTTCATTATAGCTGATCATAATTTAAATATGGAACCTCTATGGACAGAATAAAGAAAACAAGATTATGGTAACTGTTTTCTCATCTTGATTCAAAGTTAAAATAACTTTTCAGATATAGAAAATCAGCTTTCAGCAGTAAGGTAGGTTTTGATTTTATTTGTTTTAACACGGTTTTGTTAGCATGATTAACAGAACGCTGTATAAAGCATCTTGCATTGAGCCATTAATGCCACATGGGGGCAGTGTTTGATAGCTTAGCAAAGCCTGGCCAGTAATATAAAGATAATGGTATTTCACAGTGAGCTTCTGACCAGTGTATTAACCTGAAATGCTTAGTAATTCATTAGGAATATATACAGTGCTGATTTTCTTTTAATTGCGGAGAAATAATTTTTCTGCAGCCTAATAGTGAAATACATAAATAGCATGTTATTTTCTGTAAGTTAGTTTTCCAAGTGTAAAAATTTCTTATTAATGTAAATCGTAATGTATATTATACCCATAAAAAGATAAAACTGATTATTTATTTATTTATTTTTAGAGAAACACCTTCGTGAAAATAAACCATTTTTTTTCCTTTGAGCACTAATTATTTAAAATTAGATTTTATAGTGGAGAGAAATAACATTACATTAAAATTACAGAAATTAAAAAAAATTTTTATTTAGAAATATCCAAAGTCAGATGCATTTGTGTCACACTGAGATTTACATAGATTCAAGGATATGTTCCTTGGAAATATTCTTTGGGAAAAAAAATAAAAGAATTATAAATTATTAAGACTTTAAATAGAAGCATAGAGATAAGAAGGAAGACGAGTATTATCCCAGTTTCTTTACAGGCGATCTTAACCTAACTCAGCTAGTGCTTATCTGTAAGCTTTCTTGCTATTTAAGGTCGTACTGAAGATTGACTAACATCTGCTTAGTTAAGAAAAGTAAATACCAATTTACTAATTCTTAAAATTAAATCTAAGAGGAGGGAAATTATTTGTAAATGCATGTTTGGCAAATAATTGATATGGCATAGATACTTTGCATTTTTTTGTTTGTTTCAAATTTAGAAAAGGCAGTTAAGTCTTTCCTCACTATATGTAGTTATTTATTTACCTTTAGCCAATAAAGAGGACATGAGTGCAAAGCTGCCCCCTCTTAGTAGTGATACTGGCAGCAGCGGTGCTAATGTTCCTGATCTGATGGATGAGTTTATAGCAGAACGTCTTCGAAGTGGTAATGCCTCGGTGAGTTTTATTTATTTGATTTTAGGAAGGAGGGTAGAGAAATTAGAAGATATGTACCTCTGTGTGTGTGTGTATGTGGAAATTTTTATTCAAAAAAGCCTCAAAAAATTTCACCCTTTATTGGCTTGTTAAGATTTTTAAAATTACATTTTCATAATATTTTTTATCCAAGGACATAAAATAAGCAGGCATATAGTTTTGACCAGAGTGAAAGACTGGGATTATGTGTTTACTCAGTTACATAGGTGTCAATCACTACCTTCTTCAACCATTTGCCATTGAGTCAACCCCAACTCATGGTGATCCCATGCGTGTGTCAGAGTGGAACTGTGCTCCATAGGGGTTTCAGTGGCTAATTTTTCAGAAGTACGTCAACAGGCCTTTTTTTCAAAGTGCCTCTGGATGGCCTCAAACTTCTAACTTTTTTGTTAGCAGCCAAGCACCTTAACCTTTGGACCACCCAAGGACTTTTACTGCCTTCTTGGTCCCATCCCGTCTTCTCACTTTTTGTTCATTTTTGTTCATAATGCCCTGGTGCCTGTTGCTAGCCCTCATCAGGGAAGATAGCAATATAGGTCTTTTGGCCCAGCTTCCATAGTTTTGATAGCACAAATATTGATTGCCTAATCATTCCAGATAACTTTGCAATAGATTACAGTAAAATTGAATGTTGGGATTATGGTGGGGGGTTGGAAGGTATTTGATCTGTAACCCGTTGCGGTTGAATCGATTGAGACCCGTAGTGACCCTATCTCTAGTAATCGTTAATTGTGGGATAAAGATGTGGCAGCCGGCTTCCGTAAAAATTACCCCCGTTGCCGTTGAGTTGATTCTGACCCATAACAACCCTATAGGGCAGAATAGCACTGCCCCATAGGGTTTCCAGGGAGTGGCTGGTGAGTTTGGACTGCTGGTGTTTTGGTTAACAGCAGAGCTCTTAACCACTGAGTCACCAGGGTTCCCTTCCTTAAAGATAACAGCCTTGGAAACCCTGTGGGGCAGTTTAACTCTGTCCTATAGGGTCACTGGGTTGCATTTTTTTATAGGGTCACTTGAGTCGGAATCAACTCGAGGGCAACAGAAATAATTATTAAGGAAAGATATATGTGGAAGTGATTTTTTTAAAAAAATGGTCATATTCCGTTTGGGTTTCAGCTTACCTTTAGTGACAGCCTGTAGTTATATTATATTTACATTTGTTTTAGTTATTTTAATTTTTTTCTTGAGTGGGTGAAAATCATAGAATATCGCATTTGCTCATTTTTCCCTCCCTCCTCCTCTCTCACTGTGTCTTCTGTTTGCTTCTTCTTTTTCCATTTGAATACTTTGCTCTTTCTACTGCCTTAATTTATATTCACTCCATGGATGCTGTTGAGGCTTAAGAGTCTCAGGCCCAGCACTATCTGATATTTGGGTTTTTGCTTTAGGCAGACTGACAGTAGTTCAGGCTCCAGCCCTATACAGTTACATAGATCTTTTGGTGACTGTTTCCTATCCCCCTCCTACTGCAGGCCCTATATCTCAATATTTAGTGTTATGAGTATATCAGAAATGTAAGGTTTTCAGGTGCTTAATGAGAATATTAAAATTATTGTGATTTTTTTAATGATAAAATGTTTCTTGAATTTTTAGACTATGACAAGAAGAGGAAGTAGTCCAGGCAGCCTCGAAATTCCCAAAGACCTTCCAGATATTCTAAACAAGCAGAGCCAAATGCGCCCTATTGATGATCCAGGTGTGCCCTCAGAGTGGACTTCCCCTGCTAGTGCAGGGAGCAGTGATCTTATCAGCTCAGATAGTCATTCGGATTCTTTCAGCGCTTTCCAGTATGATGGCCGAAAATTTGACAGCAAGTATCTTTTCTATTTGAGCAGTATGTCTTTTGTTGATTGTTTTCTGTTCAAGACTGAATTATGAATTACATAGTCATCACCATCCTCTCTAGTATTTCTTAGGACAAAGGTTTCCACACATTTCTATTCCATTTTTCAGTGAAATTCCAAAAGGCGTTTTAGGAAATCCCCTCAGGTTGAAACCACTTTATTTTGCCAAACTAAGGGCATTAAAAAAAAAAATTAAAAAACACTGTCCTTTCATAAAACAAATGCATTTTTAAAGCCAAAAATGTAGAATGGAAAAAAAAATCAGAATCAACTTGATGTTAGAATAAAGGACAGTCGTGGTTATGAGTTGACCTACATAGCAATTCATAACAAGAATTATTTACAGAAGACTTTACTGTAGAGATTCTTTCACTTTTTCATTGCCAAATTTCAGTGTACAAACAAACTTTGAGAATTATGGCAATTATACCAAATGCTTATTTTTCTTAAAATAGTCCTTTGTATGATATTGCTGAAAATTACAGCATTTTGTAGCAATCTGGATGGAATAGAATTACTGGGTTCCTGAATCTGTCTTGAATAATTGCTCCATGCTAAAACAACATCAGTGGTATTATTTGATACTATATTGCTGCTACCTAGCTACTCTGCTATAATTCTGTAATATACTGGTAGTCAGTTAAGGACCCCCTCCCCACCCCCAGCACCAAAAGAAAAAAGAAAAAATCAAAACCTTGGTAACCAAGTTTGTGAAAAGCTGGGAGATGCATTGGAGAATTACATATTTCCTGCCTTCATGCATGGTATTCTACTCTGATCTCACTCAGACTAGGAACAGGATTTAAGAGAAAGATAATTTTTGTCATACTATGTGCCATTTTTATTGTATATACCTCTACCAAAGACTATAAAATACTTGACGAGCAATAATAAGTACATAACCAACTATAAGAAAACGTGTGTGAGAGCGGTGTCTTTTACCATCATTTTCATTAATAATAAGCTAGGAAAACCTTTAAAAATAGGTTTGTAATTATAATCTTAAAAATGTTATTTACATTATTTACACTTGCCAAGAGCTATGGCTGCCAACCAAAAGGTTGACAGTTCAGATATACCAGGTGCTCCTTGGGAACCCTATGGGGCACTGAATGGAGGACAGGAGCCACTTGTTACTGTGAGTCAGAATCAACTCGATGGCAACAGTTTGGCTTTTTTTTTTCTTTTGGTGTGGTATTTAAGTAGAATAGATTTGGGGGAATGATAATGTTTAATCATTTTGCTGGAGTAGCTGTGTCTCTTGTATTTCTTTTGTAACTGGGACTCATACAAGCATTTCTTCTTGTAGATTTTGGTTTTGGAGCTGACACTGGGATTGCAGCCTCTGCTGATGTAGATTCAGGTTCTGGCCATCATCAGAGTGCTGAGGAACAGGAAGTGGCTAGTCTGACCACACTGCACATAGATTCTGAAACAAGCAGTCTTAATCAACAAGCTTTCTCTGCTGAAGTTGCAACGGTCACTGGTAAAGTTACTTGAATATATTCCTTTAGTGCATATTTTAAGCCTTCCTAAAGATCTGTTTAGAATTTTAGAGATTGTAGGTATTACTTATTACTGTTTAGTTTCACTCATCTTTATGTAACAATGGAGGAGGAAAAAAAGAACATTAAGAGTTCTCAACCTGGAGTCAACGTAGGTAAGCTTCATGAGTTTTGTGAACTTCTAGTATTCTACGCAAAATTGCATATAAACACCCATATATACTAGAACATTTTCTTCAGCGATTGTTAGATAGATAACCAAAACAGGTTTAGAGGCACTATACCTTTATCGTCTTTGTTCAGATTTAGCCAGCCTAGACTTTTAAAGATTTATTTGGCCAAGTATTTATTATACAAAGCATATAAAGCACACTGTCCAATAGAAGGCCTTATTTTTCAATATGCTATTATTCTGCATTTATACAGTAAGTTATGTTGTTCAGAAACTATGTGCCTAAACCTTCCACCATAATATAAGCGGGGTTAAGGAAATGCAGTCATGCAAAATGCAGGTTCCCATTGTTGCTAAGTTAATGCAGTGGTCAGAGTGAGCCTGAGCAAGTAGTACCCTGTAGTTCTGGAATTTCTACTACATGATCCAAGAAGATGGAAGGAATAAACAGAGTCATTATACCAAAAAGAGTTAGTTGATGTTCAACCATTTCAAGAGGTAGCATATGATCAGGAGCCGATGGTACTGAAAGAAGTCCAAGCTGCTCTGAAGGCATTGGCAAAAAACAAGGCTCCAGGAATTGATGGAATATCAATTGAGATGTTCCAACAAATGGATGCAGCACACTCATCTATGCCAAGAAATATAGAGGACAGCTTCCTGGCCAATTGACTGGAAGAGATCCATATTTATGCCTATTCCCAAGAAAAGTGATCCAACTGAATGTGGAAATTATAGAACAATATCATTAATATTACACACAAGCCAAATTTTGCTGAAGATCATTCAAAAACGGCTACAGCAGCATATTGACAGGGAACTGCCAGAAATTCAGGCCGAATTCAGAAGAGGACTTGGAACCAGGGATATCACTGCTGATGTCAGATGGATCCTGGCTGAAAGCAGAGAGTACCAGAAAGACGTTTACCTGTGTTTTATTAACTATGCAAAGGCGTTCGATTGTGTGGATCATAACAAATTATGGATAACATTGTGAAGAATAGGAATTCCGGAACACTTAATTGTGCTCATGAGGAACCTTTACATAGATCAAGAGGCAGTTGTTCGGACAGAGCAAGGGGATACTGCATGGTTTAAAGTCAGGAAAGGTGTGCGCCAAGGTGGTATTCTTTCACCATACCTATTCAATCTGTATGCTGAGCAAATAACCCGAGAAGCTGGATTATATGAAGAAGAACGGGACATCAGGATTGGAGGAAGACTCACTAACAACCTGCGTTATACAGATGACACAACCTTGCTTGCTGAAAGTGAAGAGGACTTGAAGCACTTCTAATGAAGATCAAAGACCACAGCCTTCAGTATGGATTGCACCTCAACATAAAACAAAAATCCTCACAAATGGACCAGTGAGCAACATCATGATAAATGGAGAGAAGATTGAAGTCAAGGATTTCATTTTACTTGGATCCACAATCAACACCCATGGAAGCAGCAGTCAAGAAATCAAAAGACGCATTGCATTGGGTAAATCTTCTGCAAAGGACCTGTTCAAAGTGTTGAAGAGCAAAGATGTCACCTTGAAAACTAAGGTGCGCCTGACCCAAGCCATGGTATTTTCAGTCGCATCATATGCATGTGAAAGCTGGATGGTGAATAAGGAAGACCGAAGAAGAATTGACGCCTTTGAATTGTGGTGTTGGTGAAGAATATTGAATATACCATGGACTTCCAAAAGAACGAACAAATCTATCTTGGAAGAAGCACAACCAGAATGCTTCTTAGAGGCAAGGATGGCGAGACTGCGTCTTACATACTTTGGACATGTTGTCAGGAGGTTTCAGTCTCTGGAGAAGGATATCATGCTTGACAAAGTACAGGGTCAGCGGAAAAGAGGAAGGCCCGCAACAAGGTGGATTGACACAGTGGCTGCAACAATGGGCTCAAGCATAACAACGATTGTAAGGATGGCACAGGACCGGGCAATCTTTCGTTCTGTTGTGCATAGGCCGCTATGAGTCGGAACTGACTCCACGGCACCTAACAACAACAACGATCCAAATTCATTCTTGTTCCAACTGAAGTTTGATGCCACTTCATAGTAGTTATGCATTCCAGCTTAAATATCAGTGGGGTGATTTTTGCTTCCTGTCATTGACTGCAACTCACAAGACTGGTGCAGCGGTTTTTGCATGTATGTGTTAGCTGGGGCATGTTTCCTCAGCCAATTCAGACAGACTAAATTGAGCCAGGGGAAAACTAGATTGGCAGGAACCCGTCATCTGTTTTTACATCCTGCATCCTCTTCTCCGCATCTCTTCTCCCAGAGTATAAGTAAAAACTTTAGTTTTCCCCATTGCAGAATGGGGCACTGAATGGAGGGCAGGAGCCACTCGTGTTAGATCCACATTTCCATTATCACAGGATTTATGTTAATCAAAGAGAAATATCAGAAAAAATTCTTACTTTATAATAAATGCTTTTTACTGCAGTTGTCCTTAAAAATAAATATAGGTGAACTTCTAAGTCAATTGGCAAAATAATTCTATTATGAAAACATTCTGCATCCCACTTTGAAATGTGGTGTCTGGGGTCTTAAATGCTAACAAGCGGCCATCTAAGATGCATCAATTGGTCTCAACCCACCTGGAGCAAAGGAAAATGAAGAACACCAAGGTCACACGACAATTAAGAGCCCAAGAGACAGAAAGGGCCACATGAACCAGAGACCTACATCATCCTGGGACCAGAAGAACTAGTTGGTGCCCGGCCACAATCGATGACTGCCCTGACAGGGAGCACAGCAGAGGACCCCTGAGGGAGCAGGAGATCAGTGGGATACAGACCCCAAATTCTCATAAAAAGACCAAACTTAATGGTCTGACTGAGACTAGAGGAATCCCGGCGGCCATGGTCCCCAAACCTTCTGTTGGCACAGGACAGGAACCATCCCCGAAGACAACTCATCAGATATGAAAGGGACTGGACAGTGGGTAGGAGAGAGATGCTGATGAAGAGTGAGCTAATTATATCAGGTGGACACTTGAGACTGTGTTGGCATCTCCTGTCTGGAGAGGGGATGGGAGGATAGAGAGAGTTGGAAGCTGGCAAAATTGTCACGAAAGGAGAGACTGGAAGGACTGACTCATTAGGGGGAGAGCAAGTGGGAGTAAGGAGTAAGATGTATATAAACTTATATGTGACAGACTGACTTGATTTGTAAACGTTCACTTGAAGCTCAATAAAAGTTAATAAAAAAATAAAATAAATATAGGTGAAAGGATACTCAACATTACTAGTAATCAGGGAAATAACAAAAACCATACAAGATACCACTATACACATACTAAAACAGGTCAGGTTAAAAATACAGTATCAACTGTTGAAGAGGGTGTAGCACAACTGGAAAGATCTCTTACATTGTTAGTGCGAACGTAAAATGAGGTAGCCACTACGGAAAAATATGGCAGTATTTTATAAAGTTAAGCATACATTTACCTTATGACCGTTCCTGGATATTTCCCTCAGGCAGTTGTATGTGAAAGTTCATAGCAGCATTATTCCCAGTAGCTAAAAATAGAAAACATTTCAAAGTCCGTTAACTAATAAATGGATAAACAAATTACAGTGTTTTCATAGTATGGACTAATAGTTAGCAATAGAAGAACTAAATATTTATAGAAGCATAGTTGACTCATAAACATTATGCTAAGTGAAAGAAGTCAAATACAAAAGAGTACATACTGTATTATTCCATGTATATGAAATTCTAGAAAAGGCAAAGCCATAGTGACAAGGCTTATCAGTGGTTACTTGGGATTAGGGGTCAGAGGAGGAAAACTGCAGATGGGCACAAGGATGGTTTTTACGGTGATGGAACTGTTCTGTATTTTGATTGGCACAGGTTATAGGACTGTATACAATTACCAGAATCCATCAAACTGTACACTTAAAATGGGTGAGCTAGAAAAAATAAATGTAGGGTTTTATATTCTACTATAGCACAAATTTTAATACTCCCAAGATTCTGAATTTTTCGATAGCCTAGAGAGATTATTGAAACTTTAAAAAGGGTAAAATATCCAAGTCGAAATAATAAAATACCTCAGAAGTTCTCTCACTATTTTGAGATCCACTGCAGATTCCTCCAGAGCCTGTGACTCAAAAGAATCCCAGCACATTCTTTATCTGTAGGCAGCCCTTCTTTAGAAGAAAGGGTTTCTAAACATTGTGCTCTTCAGACAACTAGAAAGTTTTCTCTGTATAAGCCTAATTCTAGTTTACTTTAAGCTATTAATCAGACTACTGTGTTTTCAAAAGATTCTTAGTTCTCTTAGAATTCAGATAATTTTAGTATTAGTTCCACATGAAAGTTTCTAAAAAGAAAACTTAATATGTACAGAGAACTTGTTTTAGGCCTTTTGCCTTTAGATGATTTTTGTGTAATTTCTACGAATTTTTAATATATGTAACATATTTACTATACCTGGGAACTATTTCTAGGACTCTACTAGGAATTTTTATTAGGAATTATAGTCTTAATCAGTGACATTAATAATACTGCAGAGATGTCTGAGAAACTAAAGCAGTTCTTAGATTTGTTTATGTTTGAAAGACATAAAATTGAGCAAAGAGTGTTAGGGTTCTCAGGAAGCAGCGTATAAACTGAGATCTAAAAAATTATAACCATAGAAGAAAAGGGTTAGGGCTCCATGCAAGGGAAAAGCATGTGGAAAAGACCAGAGGTCTGATGAATTTTGATAAATATAAGTAGTTAATTTCTGTGGCTAGAGCTTAATGTAGAGGGGGGGAAAAAAATACCAAACCCACAGCCGTCAAGTTGATTCCGACTCATAGCAACACTATAGGACAGGGTAGAACTGCCCCATAGAGTTTCCAAGGAGTGCCTGGTGAATTTGAACTGCCGACCTCTTGGTTAGCAGCTGTAGCTCTTAACCACTATGCCACCAGGGTTTCCTAATGTAGAGAGGCTAGGGGAAATGTGGAGAGGTAAGAAAGTTGCAGAAAGACTTGAAAACCATACTAGGAAGTTTGGGCTTATCCTGAGGCCAGTGATGAGCCATCGAAGGTTTTTAAATTCAGGAGTGACATGATCAGTTTATATTTTTAGAACTTTTTGCTGCTTTATGGAGAATGGATTGAAGTAAGGAGTTGAGATATGAGGGAGAGGGCTACGGGCTGCTGGGGACCACTGTAATATCGCATTGATAGTGTTATATGGAATGGCAATGAGCAATGCCTCTACTCTTGAATTGCTCAAGTTTGAATTAGGGAAAATACTGTAACAATGAGTACCAGAAAGAAAAGTTATTTCACGTTTCTGTGGGTGAGCCAGGAACGGGAGTAGACATTCTAGCTCTCACTGATGGCTTCTGTTAGCTGGTACATCCAGTTCTGATTCCATCGTAGTTCCATGGTAGACACGAGATGAGACCTCTAGATAAAAAATCTTGTACAAATACTAATATTTTATTGTTCTTCTTGGCCAATTTATAACCTGTTTTTTATCTTTTCAGTTTATTTTTTATTGAGGTTTTAAGCATTACATCTTAGGTACAGGATTGAATATACTCTTCATGGTGATTTTGTTAAATTATATTTACAGGTTCAGAAAGTGCTTCCCCAGTTCATTCAGCTCTGGGATCCAGATCACAGACACCTTCCCCTTCTACACTGAATATAGATCACATGGAACAGAAGGACCTACAGCTTGATGAGAAGCTCCACCACTCCGTTCTTCAGACGCCAGATGATCTAGGCAATATTTGGAAATTAGAAATTTGCCATGTTTTTCTTTCAGTAAAATTAAATTATATTAGTGCATTAGTGTCAGAAAGATCTCAGATAAATAAGCCATCTCGTGATTATGCGTGATTATTGTAATTTACTAAGCCTTTCGGAAATTTGTTACTATAACATTTTTTATTGCTCTTGTTTACTTATTATTGCTCCAGAATTAGTACGTTGCATTATTTTTGTGCATTATGTTAACATTCATTAATACAGTGCTATTTTTTAAACAGAACATATGTAATTTGGCATCATCATTCTTAATACTAATCAGGCTTTCATTGAAGCAGTTGATCAAATAAAAAATTTTTTATTGATTTTAATTATGCAGTTATACCAATTGAGTTAAATTAAAAGCAGATGATCCAAATGAAGTATTTTTATTTTTGAGCAAATGTTTAAAAGTACTTGGGAAACCTTAGAAATTATAAGTAAAAAAAAAAGTTATTTGGTTAAATCCTGCATGGTATATAACAAGCATCAGGATAAAGAGACATTTTGCAGATATGCCAAAAAAACCTTTGGTGAGAGACATAGTTTATGAGATATTTACTATAGTAATACACAAAGCTAGTTTTCATTGGAAAGCACATTTACTCTGTGAACAACTGAAGTAATTTAAAACCATATAAGTTCTGGACCTTTTTTCGTTCTTTTAATATGCATTCACCTTGCAGTTACATAAGGCCTGATTTTTCTGGTTTGTGGATTATCTCTAGACCTTTTGTTTTCCTCCTTTTGCTGAGTAGTTTTTGTGATGGGTTTTTGTTTATAATTTTCCTCCAACAGTAGAAAAAGTTTCAAATATACAGAAAATTTGCAAGACTAGTAAAATGAACACCCATAATCCTTCATATATATTCACCAGTTATTAATATTTTGCCACATCTGCTTTATTTCTGTCTATGCACACACATCTCCTTCTTTCACTGAGCCATTTGATAGAGAATTGCAGATATCATAACACCAGCCCAAACATGTCAGTGGCTATGTCCTGAGAATAAATTATTTCTTGCATAACATGATGTAGTTATTACATTCAGGAAATTTAACATTGTTCCATTACCATTATTTCAGTCTATAGTCAAATTTCCCAAAGCATTGTCTTAATAATACCTTTTATAGCTGTCCGCCTTCCTCCCCAGCTACCACTACCAGCCTGATTCAGGATTTAGTCAAGGATCACACATCGTTACTTGCTTTTTATCGTTTAAAATTTTGTTAGCTTTGCTTTGAGAAGGGTAAGTTAGAGACCACTTAGTTGATTACTTGATATATTATGGAGCAGTTGAAGAGTAGGGAGGCAGTAGTAGCACTGGTTAAAGCTGTAATGTTTTGTTTGAGTGGCTTTATACCAAAAACCTGTTTTTTGAGAAAGACTAATTTTCTTTAATAATAACTTTTTTTATGCTACAGTTACTGTGTACTTTGTATGGAAAGAGAAAATAGTATCTTAAACCTTAAGTGGTAGGAGTAAGTGATGTTATATATAATAAAGAAGAACTTACTGGAAATTATTAGGTACATTGGGGTATTATCAAACTTGAAAAATTGTGAACTTATGAGTCTTTCTACAAAATTTTTAGTTCCCAGTGTTCATTTGATGCATGGATATATTTATTGACTTTTAAGTGATTTTCTATAGCCTATTCCATTATATACATAGAGCTGGAAGAGAGCTGTAATGGTAGTTAGCCAAAGCATCTATTTTACAGCTGAGGAGTTGTAGCCTTAGAGATGTTATTAAATAACTAATACAATATCATGTAGTTAGTGGCTTAAACAAGATTAAAACCCAGGGTTCCTAACAGCTGGTCTAATCAGTATTCTCCTTTTGTTATCCATATTTCTTGCTCATAATCTTGCCAATATTAATAGACAAAAGGAGTGTAATTATGGAAATTTTAGATTTTGTTTAAATTTTAGTAAAATGTTTCTTTTTCATCTTTTTGTGATATTTTTATGCTAGATGTGACTTAATTGTGAAATATATATTTCGTTTAGAAATTTTAAATACAAAGAAACAGGCTTATGACGACTTCCTATGGGATATGCCTGAAATTTTCTATTAATTTGATAATATAACCTGAAGTAGCTATTAGATAGATGAGAGAGTATGTGCTTATAAATTTGAACGTTAGTGATATCAAACATAAATTTCTCCATCTGGTGCCTGTAAAGTGAGTGGTACTTGTTTCATTTTCTCCTTAGGTTAATCTAGATAGAGGCACTATTCAAGAAATAATTAATGGCATAATAAGGAATTATAGACTGGTGAGGTTTTGACCTTATCAGGAAAAAAATGACGCTAATGCCTATTGGTGTTTCTTCTGTTCACTTTTGTAGATATTTTAAGATGGTTATTTTAAATTGGCCTTTTTGTGTTTCGTGATCCGTTTTCTAGAAGAATTACTTATGCTATTGTCTTTTCATTTTTTCCTATAGAAATCAGTGAATTTCCATCTGAATGCTGTAGTGTGATGGCAGGGGGTACCCTCACAGGGTGGCATGCTGATGTTGCTACTGTAATGTGGCGAAGAATGCTCGGCATTTTGGGAGATGTCAACGCTATTATGGATCCTGAAATACATGCTCAAGTGTTTGATTACCTCTGTGAACTCTGGCAAAACCTAGCTAAGGTAAGAAAAAGAAAGGGAAAGACAAGGGGAGAAGGGAAGAAGAAGAAAACACTAAGAAATAGAAGAGGCCTTAGAGAACATTAAGTTAAATCCCCCCTTACTATAGATAAACTGGTGTCCGACATTATGGAGTCACTTAACCATGATTAAAAACCTAGTTATAGAAACTGGACTTGAATTCAAGTTTAAGGCAAAGTAAACTGGAAGGGAGAACAGTTTTCATAGACTTGTTTTGTTTTGTTTTAATTTTTATTGTGCTTTAAGTGAAAGTTTACAAATCGAGTCAGTCTCTCATTCAAAAAATTATGTACACCTTGCTGTATACTGTTACTCTCCCTGTAATGAGACAGCACACTGCTTCCCTCCACTGTCTGTTTTCATGTCCATTCCACCAGATTCTGACCCCCTCTGCCCTCGACTTGTTGTTTTTTTGTTTGAAAATTACAGATTAGAGATAACCTCGGCATTTCAACTGATAACCTAACCTCGCCTTCTCCACCAGTTTTAATTCCTCCACTGAGAATTCTTACACCTTGGCTTTTCAAGGTAAGCTTAATATATAAAACATTAGTTTGAAAGTTTCATTTAGTAAATAAGCATATAGTCAGTCTTAGAAACTTTAACTGTTGTATAGCCTTGCAGAGCCCTTAATGTTTAAATAAGTTGTTAGGCATTATATGAAGAGGAGAGTGGCATACCAAAACTATTATGCAGAATACATCATTTGTATTTGTTTATTTTTCTTAGTAAAACAAAAGTGACTATGGAAAAATGTTTATTGTTTACAGTGAAATCTAAACCTCAAATTTAAGTCACAGAATATGCTATGTACTTTTGAAGATCTAATTATTTTAAGTATTTAAAATGTTTGTTCCATTTTCCTAAATGAAACAATGTGTGGTTATTCATACCTACTGTGTATCATATCATACCTACAGTGTATCATTCTTATTACCATTGATTGTATTGGCTCATTGACAATCACTTTGACTTGGTATTTGTATTAAAGACAATCATCAGATAGTCATAAACATGACTCTTGAACATTGCTTCATGGGTCTTGATCTTGGCCATAAAACTAAAAAGTGTGGGAGGTATGTAAACGTTTGTACCCTAATGTGATTCGTAGTTTCAGTAATCCTGATTGTTGGCCCATTAAAGAAATTGGGTCATCATAGAGATAAATGAAAACAAATACATTGTTTCCTATATTTAGCTGTTAAGTATTTAACAAATAGTGTTTACTTTTGAATATTTAAAATTGATCTTTTAATTGTAGGCAACTATGTTGACTGATAAATATAAACAAGGTAAATTACATGCTTATAAACTTATTTGTAATACAATGAAAAGAAGACAGGATGTATCACCAAATAGAGATTTTCTAACACATTTCTACAATATAATGCATTGTGGATTACTTCATATTGATCAGGTAAATGTATATATCTTCTAAAAACTTACTATCTCAGTTTATCTCTAAATCCTGTTTATCAGTTTTTAAGGTCTAGAATTAAAGTTATCCCCCTTATATAGTGATTTATATACAAGTAACTTCCATTTTATGACTTTATTTGTTCTTGAACCATGGTTGAAAAATAAACTATTGTAGTTAGGGGGTTGACTTGAGCATTAAATCTTTACCTTAACTTTAATGTTATAGTACAAGTTAATTTTTTTAAAGAGGTTAAACCATCCTTGTCTTAGATATGAAATTTCTTCCTTTAATTTCCTAATTCCTAATATCTAGTTATAGGAACTGGACTTGAACTCAAGTCTAAGGCAAAGTAAACTGGAAGAGAGAACAGTTTTTGTAGGCTTGTTGTAATGCTGCTTTGTAGTTGATAATTGATTCACAGGCATATGGGCTTGTTCATTTAGTCATGCAGTAGTCAGAGGTTTTTTCCCACTGTAAGAATCAGCACATCACAATTTCTTATTACCATTGATTGTGTTGGCTCATTGACAATCACTTTGACTTGGTTTTTGTATTAAAAACAATCATCAGATAGTCATAAACATGACTCTTGAACATTACTTCAGGGATCTTGATCTTGGCCATAAAACTAAAAAGTGTGGGAGGTGGCAAGGTATGTAAACATTTGTATCCTGCCAACAAATCTTCAACAACTGTCTCTGTATTTTCTGTCATCCCTCCCTATTCTGGTACTCCAATCATTCATAGGTTATTTCTCTTGATAGAGTCCCACATGATTCTTAAGGTTTCTTCATTTTTTTCAATTCTTTTATCTGATTTTTCTTCAAATATAATGGTGCCAAGTGCTTTGTCATCAAGTTCACAAATACTGCCTTCCGCTTGCTCAATTCTGTTTCTCTGACTTTCTATCGAGCTGTCTAATTCTGTAATTTTATTGTTAATCTTCTGAATTTCTGATTGCTGTCTGTCTGTGGATTTTCCAGGTTATTAAATTTTTCATTATGTTCCTGAATAACCTTTTTAATTTCTTCAATTGCTTTATCTGTATGTTCCTTGGCTTGTTCTGCGTATTGCCTCATTTCCTTCCTGATGTCTTGAAGGGTTATGTATATTAATCTTTTGTATTCTGCATCTGGTAATTCTAGGAAGGCACTTTCATCTAGAAGATCCCTTGATTCTTTATTTTGAGAGCTTGTTGAGGCAATAATGGTCTGTTTCTTTATGTGACTTGATATTGACTCTTGTCTCTGAGCCGTTTATAAGTTATTCTATTAGTTTATTTTATGTTTGCTTACTGTATTGTATGTTCTTGCTTCGTTTTGTTTTGGTATGCCCAGATGGGTTGCTTGAGTGAGCTAGCTTGATTATTTTCGCCTTTGGAGCTCTGACGTCCTGTCACCAGATGGCTAGAGCTGTTATGAGGTATATCAGTCTAGGAGTCCATTCTCTTTTCTTGTATGAATTCAGCTCAGGTGTCCAGGTAGCTGATCATCAAGTGTGTGGTACAGGCTCTGTCCAACAGTCTGAAGGGGCAAGGGCGATTGGTATAGGCACCGGTACCTGGTTGCAGCAGGGGGCTATGCTCTGAACAAGGCAGAGGGCCTGAGAATTGTCCCCCGAGTGTCTCTGAGGAAACCGTGTCCCTGTTCCTTAGAGCGTACAGGTGGGTGGGTTCTGCAGACAGACAATGGGCACCCAGTGTTTTTGGTTGTAAGGACTGGGAGGCACCAATTATCCTTGGAACCCTATCGTGGGTGGCTGGGTGACCCGAGTGGAGCCACCTGTCCTTAGGCCCCCGATGTGGGTCAGTGAGGACCCTGTTTAATAGGCAAAGCGGTATCAAACATCAAACACCCGCTTCTCCACTGCACAGTTGAAACAGTTGTAATCTGCCAACAAGGGCCTATTCTCCTGAAATAGGCCCACACAGGTCCATGCAGGGGGGAAAGGTACTCAAGGCCCACGGACCATTTATGCCTAGACAGGAGCTGCTTCTGTCCTGAGCTCCCTCCGTTAGTGGAGCTGGCAAATTATCTTTTCCCCCAATTGCAAATTTATTCCTTCTCTAAGGCCGGGAGGATGGCTCTAGGTGCTCAACAGGGCCTATCACAGGCCCAGGGGAATAAGCAGCCACTGAAGCCGGCCTGGGGGCAGGGGTGCGGTAGAATATACGTAAATACTTAGCTTTTGCTGAGGCGCCATTCTTCTCTGGTTCTGGAGGTGTGAGTGGGCTGTGTGGCTGGCTGCTTCTCCCTGAGGAAACTGCAGCCATACGCTACCACCAGCCTGCCGCAGCCGCTCCCAGGAATGGTGCATGAGGGCTTCCAGCAGTTCAGGTCTGGTAACTCCTCTCTGCTTCTGAACAGTTTCTTCCTTCTCCTCCCACTCAGTTTATTTTCTAACTTTGCCTTTGATGGTCAGGGCTCCTAGCTTGTCATAAATGTACTTGTTTAACTTGTTTTTTTCTGGTCTTTGTTGTAAGAGGGCTCGCCAGAAACATCTCTCTATTCTGCCGTCTTGGCCCTGCCTCCAACATTTGTATCCTAATATGATTAAATTTCACATGTAATTCATTTAAAGATCATTCAGTTAATATTAAATGATAATTATATCTCTAAAAATGAAAGAAAAGCTGTTGTAGATATTTAAAATAATTTATAAATACTCCACTTTTTAAACATGTCTCAAATGAAATGAGAATCTTAATTACTAGAAAAAGAGAGGCTTCATTTAAGGTCATTCAGATTGAGCAATGCATCCTAATACACCGCATCCTCATGGCGAATTCCAAAAGTGAAGTGAAGGAATAACCAAGTTAAGAATTTTTCTTCAAACACGCCTGAGATCTAAATTTCTGAGGCTAGACATCAGCCATCATGGGACTTCAGTTTATCTAAAAAGAGAGAATCTCTGCAGTCACCATATTACTGGTCGCGTGGCTTCAGGATCAGAGCTACCACATGGAAACAACTAGGTGGCAGAAGAAACTTCTCTGCAATTGAGTTTTACAGTGTCCGGGCCTTATATTCTTAACTCTCTGAAGCAAAGAACCTTCCAGTTTGCTCTAGTGTGAAAAAAAAATACTCTGTTGATATCAGTTAAACAAATGTGTTTTAAGTTTACTTTCCATTGACAGAATATAATGCTAAGCATGGATTACTTGGGAGAGTTAAAACGGGTCTTTCCAATTAGCCAATATATAGTAATTACCTTTTCATTATTTTATTTATTATCTATTTTTAAGGCTCTTGGTTAGCTGATACCCAAGATTGCATATGTAATTTTCTTTTTTCCTTCTTTCTTTATTCCTAAGGATATTGTCAATACAATTATCAAGCACTGCTCACCTCAGTTTTTTTCACTTGGTTTGCCTGGTGCCACAATGCTTATTATGGATTTTATCGTAGCAGCTGGTAGAGTGGCTTCTTCAGCTTTTCTCAATGTAAGTTTTTATTTTCTGTTCTTCACAATATAACAAACTTTAGTTAACCAGGACTCAACTAACAAAGCAACAAAAGAAGAGCCATTGCTGATAAAATATAACAATCTGATATCCAGGAAAACTTAAGAGTTTACTTGGAATTGATTCCTTCTTCCACATTAAAAAAAAAAAAGAAGGGTAAACAATATACTCTAAAGTGTATGGAAGCACTAAAATTATTTGATGAATTGACCCAAGGGCTTTAAAATGGATTAAACCTGGTAAGCAAAATCTGGTAAGATTTAAAATTGAAGAACTGTAAGGAAACAGAAGAAAGTAAAGAAAGGGCAATGGCTATATAAAAGATAAGTAAGAAACAGTGGTCAGTTAACTCAGAAATATGTTCTAAGATTAAACTCTAAACTGTAAAACTACATGGCAAGATTTTTCTTAAAGCCACAGAGCTGGGAGAAACTCAGTATAGTTAGAACTTGTTCATATATGAGTGGCTGAGGTGAGCTAGAGAGGAAGGCAGCAGCCATATTTATAGTGGTGAAGAGGTTAGATTTTATCCTAAGGGAGAAATGAGTAACCATTAAGCAAGGAGTGACATGATCAAATTTGTAATTTAGAAAGATCACTCTGGAACACAATATAAATAAGAAATAATAAACCAAAAGTCTGTTGGACAAAAACTAAGGGTATATGGAAGAACAAAGTTAGTGATAGTTGACTAGCACTTTATAACTTACAAAGCAGTTTAACATACATTACGTATTTCATTTACAAGCTGCAAAAGACTAACAGTGAATGAGAAGGAGTTCTGTTTGTGGCATAGTAAGCTGGCTGTGTTAGATATCCATGAGATGTCAGGAGGGCAATTGCATACACAAATCAGGAGCTTAAGAGAGATGTCAGGACTGAAAATATAAAGGTTGAAGACATCAGCTGTTATTTTCTCACCTAGAGAAAATGAGCTCTATTTTTCCAGTTTCCTGAGGATAGTGATCATATCTTACTCATTTAGGTATCTGTAGGGCTTAGCACATCACCACATTTGGTAGGTGTTTATTAATTGAATGTATAAGTATTCAGCGCCCACTATGTGTAATTGTTAAACTCTTTTTTAATGTGTACAAAGTACTCCTTTGGATGGGATAAAGGGAATGTGGAATAAATGAGATATACTTTGCCCTCAAGGAACGTATAGTAGGCTGGGGAGATAGAAAAGTGTATTAGCAGCTGTAGAATGCGGGGCATCAAATAGGTACCAAGAGGAGGAGCATAGATAGCATAGTGGTTAAGAGCATGGGGTCAAGAGCCAGTCTGCCTGGGTTCAAATCTCAGCTTCACCACTTATTAGCTGTGTAACCTTGGATGAGTTACTTCCCTGTATCTCAGATTATCTATTAAATGGAGATAACCACTTCAAAGGATTGTTTTATAAGGATTAATTAATGGTAACATGTTTGGAGTATTTTATGATACGTAGTATGTGCATTATAGGATAATTTATATAAATGTTAAATAAAATAATTCAGAGAAAGGAAATATCATATTTGTTTAGGGACATCATGAAGGACTCATGGAAGAGATATTTGAATAGGTCCTTGAAGAATTAATGGTATTTTAATAAGTGAAAATGGAGGTGAGAGAAGGTATTCCATGCAGAAGGAAATAGGCATAAGTAAGATGTGTTCAACAAATAATCCATTTCACTTAGAGGCTAGTTAATCTGCAAGAGAGTAGTGGACAGAAAAACCAGAAAGGTACTTTAGAGCCTTGCTACCCAAAGTATGGTCTACAGACCAGAAACATTTTACCGGGTCTGTATGTTTGTTAGAAATGTAGAATCAGGCTCCCATCGCAGACCTGCTTTTTAACTAGATCCCAAACGATTGGTAGGACAATAAAGATGGAGAAGCACTGCTTTGGACTAATCTTGGAAGATCTTAAATGCCAGCGATCAGGTTATAATGCTTTGTTAGATAGTTAAAATTTTTAAAGTAGGGAGAGAGATGATTGAATGTGTACTTTGGGAAAATTAAATAAATACAACCTACGAGTAGATTAAATGGAAGACAAACTAGAGATGGGAACATTTTATAAGGCTGTTAAAGTATTATCAGTGTATGCAGTTTATCAGTCTCTTGGATACTGGCAAAAGTCGATGAACTCCCAGGAGACTGATATATAGACCAGTGTAATTTTTTATTAATTTATTATTTACTGTGAAAACTATTACTATTCAGTAGACCAGTTATTCCAGATGATTGATTAGGACTTTTCCTGTAGCCTTCCTCAAGATTCTGTAAGAGAATTGAGCCCTAACAGCCTAAGGCATCTATTGTATGTAACTGTCTTCTCAGCTGTGCATCCAAAAGGATACAAGTTCTATAACATCCTTGGGGAAATTTTAGCAATATCATTTTTTGTTCTGTGGTTTATATGAGGAAGCCCTATTGAGAAAGGCTGCATGGGAAACCAAATCATTGCAGGAATGAAGCCTGACACCACATCCCCACAATAAGGTTAAGGTCAATCTTTTCCTTTGAACAGTATTGGAACTACACAGTCCAAATACTGCTCTTTGGATTCCTATTTTAGATCCTGTGCATATCATCTTCCTTCTGTTAATGTTTTCTTTCTTTACTTAGGCAGGTTACAGAACAATTGACTAGGTTTTGCGTTAATTATAATTATGTTCCAGGTCTACACCCAGTATACCTGCATACCTGAATGGTCCCAGTTACCTCATCCACATTTATAGAAAAATTCTTAGCTAATCTCTTTCATATAAATACCAATTTTTATCAAGTTTATTTTTGTAGAATAAATTTTATTTTAAAATGAAATGATGGCTACAAATTTACTCTACCCCTTTATGCTGCTGTCTTATATCTGTAAGTCCAGATTATTTTTTAAATCTGGAAATGAGTTGTTTTAGAAAATCATATAATAGAGGCTACTCCATTGCCTTTGTTATAACTTTAATTAATATGAGAAAATTCTTTTGGAGATGGTTTCCTGTTTTATGTGAATAGAAGTATTATATTTCTAAAAGATTTGCTTTTAGCATTTTTTGTTCAATATTTTTAAATATATGTTAATTTGCAGGCATTTTTGTAAGTAAGACAATATATTAGTAGGTGTGTATTGGTGTTTGGTGGGTATGTATGAAGGCAAAAGGGGAAAAAGAAATGTTCAAGGCTGATTTCAACTTCAAAAATGGCTTAAAACAGCTGAGTAAAAGTGAAAAGTTACTTTCATCTGCAGTTCAGACATAAATTCTAGTTTTGTGTTTAGTAAGTAGCATATAGGCAGTGCATTTCTTAGGTGCATAATATCATAAAAACCCTCAAGACTGGTGCTTGTTTCTTGAAGATGTAGTTAGCATTTTCATCCTTAGGTATTTTATTTATCTTTAGATGGTAACCAATATAATTTATGACATTAAGTCATCATCTGTTAGAGCACTATATTATGATTTATGAATTTTCTTTATATTTTTCTCAAAATTAGGATAAATATATGTTGGTAGCTAAAATATATTCCTATTTATCATTTTATTAAATATAGCTGATTTCTGCTTGTGAGCTGCTTTTGGGGAAGCTCAAATATTTCGTTGATTGCAGTTGTTGAGAGTAGTAGTAGTTTATGTAGACAGTATAGGTAAAAACCTAAATCTTTCTATGTTTCCCTTTTCCCTTTTGAGTGTTGTCTTTTTCTCTCAACTGTATGGTATGTTTGGGTAACAAAGTGATTTTTCTGATAATTTACTGGCACGATTAGATACATGTTAAATATTTTTAAAATCTCATATGTAGGCACCAAGAGTGGAAGCACAGGTTCTTCTGGGATCGTTGGTTTGCTTTCCCAACTTATATAGTGAACTGTCTGCCCTCCATCCCAACGTTCCTGATATTGCTGTGTCTCAATTTACAGATGTCAAGGTAAGAAATCTGATGCTAGTTTTTAGCATTTAAATGATTTTATAGCCATAAAGTATGTGTAATGAAATTTGTGTTCTTTCTTTTGTTTTTGAAATCCACATGATTGTTAAAGAATGTTATCTAGCCATATCACCCTGAGACTAAAATTGGAATGTCTGTTGGAGTATAGCCTTTTTTTGTGTGTTTGTAAACACTTTGAAAACTTTTCTCTTTATTGAACCCACTTGCATGTCTGCCTCTTAGGATTCATTCACTAACTCACCAAACATTTGTTTAAACATCCCATGAGCTAGCTATTGTGCCGCTAATGTAAGGCTTCTAAGATTGAGATGGCAAATTAATCCCTCAGAGAGCATAATTGACCCTTCTCCCAGCTTCCCAGTTGATGAATCAAACAATGTAATGGAAAATTAGGCTCTGCTGCAGGAGGTAGGAGTGGGGAGCCCATGTAACTGAAGCATTAAAGAGCTTGAACAGAACATGGTGCAAAGTTAAACAGTGACTATACAATTATTGGAGCCCTGGTGCCATAAGGTTATATAGAGCTCAGCTGCTAACCAAAAGATGGGCGGTTCAAATCCACAAGCCGTGCCTTGGAAACCCTATGGGGCAGTTTTGTATCCTATAGGGTCACTATGAGTTGGAATCGACTCCACGGCAACAGTTTTTTTTTTTTTTAATTCAATTGCTAATGGTATCTGCTCTATGTATCTATAACATCCATATTTCTCTTTGTAACATTTATCACACTCGAAATTACTTGTTCAGTGTCTGACTTTTTCTTTAGACAAAAAGCACAATGAAATCTTATTTACTCTTATATCCTCAGAGCCTAACAGAGTACCTGGCACATAGTATGTACTCAGAAAATATCTGTGCAGCAGGTGAACTTAGCTTGTACATAAAGTTGTAAGGGTCGGTGCAATCTAATTTTCAGTGACACATAATAGAATTATACAAATTGACCTTTGGCCTGCAGGAATGTAAAGCTTTGGTTTCTTCTATTTTTAGAAGATCTTGAAGGTTAAAGATGAGTAATGGTTTTAATATGCTTAGGCAGCTTTGAGTTAGTTGGGGATTAGCCTAGCCTACTATGTACTATCCGTATTTCAGAGTGACTTTTTCTCTGCTGGCCATTGTTAAGGCAGTAATGACTGAATAGATTTTTAAAAATAAAACACTTTCTTTGTGGGGAAAAAAAAGTCTCCAAAGAGTCAATTGTAATACTTATGAAAGAAGCAGAAAGCCTAAGAAAATGATGATTGTTCTTAAAAACAAAGATTTGTCAGACTAATGACAAGTGGTAAAAATCCTGCTTATGACTTCCCCAACTGGGCTGTTTGCTCACATAAAACTCTGTACACATCATTTTGTAATTTTGTTTGTTTACAAATCTACCTTTCTCTCTGGTCTGTAAACTTAAGACAAGACTTATCACATAGAAAGCTCTTGGGCTTAATCAAAAAAAAAAAAAAAACCAAACCCACTGCCATCAAGTCGATTCTGACTCATAGCAACCCTATAGGACAGAGTAGAACTGCCCGATAGAGTTTCCAAGGAGCGTCTGGCAGATTCAAAATGCTGACCACTTGGTTAGCAGCCGTAGCACTTAATCACTACGCCACCAGGGTTTCCCTCTTGGACTTAAGCAATAGATATTTTCCCAGGTCAGCTACTAGGCTAGGAAGGAGCCCTGGTGGTACAGTGGTTAAGCGCTTGACTGCTAACTGAAAGATTGGTGGTTTAAACCCACCAGCCACTCCGTGGGAGAAAGATGTGGCAGCCTATGTCCATAAAGATTTACAGTCTTGGGCACCGTATAGGTCAGTTCTGCTGTATCCTATAGGATCGTATGAGTTGGAATCGACTCTCCGACAGTGGGTTTTTTGGGCTAGGCTAGGTACTGAGTTTACAAAAATCAGTAAAAGGTTACTGCTTTTAAGGAGCTTACGTTCTATATAGAAAAATTGTTGCTGAATGAATGAATAAATTATTTTTTAAAGGGAACAAATGGGTTTTTTTTTTTTTAATTTTTATCCTGCCATAAGTGACAGTTTACAAATCAAGTCAGTCTCTCATACAAAAATTTATATACACCTTGCTATATACTTCTAACTGCTCTCCCCCTAATGAGACAACACACTCCTTCCCTCCACTCTATTTTCGTATCCATTTGGCCAGCTTCTGACCTGCTCTGCCCTCTCATCTCTCCCTAGACAAGAGATGCCAAAATTATCTCATGTGTCTACTTGATCCAAGAAGCTTACTCTTCACCAGTATCATTTTCTATCCCATAGTCCAGTCCAATCCCTGAATGAAGAGTTGGCTTTGGGAATGGTTACTATCTTGGGCTAACAGAAGGTCTGGGGACCATGATCTCCTGGGTCCTTCTAGTCTAAGTCAGACCATTAAGTCTGGTCTTTTTACAAGAATTTGGGGTCTGCATCCCACTGCTCTCCTACTCCCTCAGGGGTTCTCTGTTGTATTCCCTGTCAGGGCAGTCATCAGTTGTAGCCAGATACCATCTAGTTCTTCTGGTCTCAGGATGATGTAGTCTCTGGTTTATGTGGTCCTTTCTGTCTCTTGGGCTCATAATTACCATGTGTCTTCGGTGTTCTTCATTCACCTTTGCTCCAGGTGGGTTGAGACCCATTGATGCATCTTAGATGGCCGCTTCCTAGCATTTAAGATCCCAGATTTCACTCTCCAAAATGAGATGCAGAATGTTTTCGTAATAGATTTTATTATGCCAGTTGACCTAGATGTCCCCTGAAACCATGGTCTCCAAACCCCTACCCCGTTATGCTGCCCTTTGAAGAGTTCAGTTTATTTACAAAACTTCTTTGCTTTTAGTTTAGTCCAGTTGTGCTGACCTTGCCTGTATTGTGTTATCTTTCCCTTGACCTAAAATAATTCTTATCTACTATCTCATTAGTGAAAACCCCTCTCCCTTCCTCCCTCCCTCCCCCATCCCATAACCATCAAAGAATATTTTCTTCTCTGTTTAAACTATTTTCTCGAGTTCTTATAATAGTGGTCTTATACAATATTTGTCCTTTTGCAACTAATTTCACTCAGCATAATGCCTTCCATATTCCTCCATGTTATGAAATGTTTCATGGATTCGTCATTGTTCTTTATTGATGCATAGTATTCCATTGTGTGGATATACCATGATTTATCCATTCATCTGTTGATGGACACCTTGGTTGCTTCCATCTTTTTGCTATTGTAAACAGTGCTGCAGTGAACATGAGTATGCATATATCTGTTTGTGTAAAGGCTCTTAACTGTCTAGGGTATATTCCAAGGAGTGGGATTGCTGGATCGTATGGTAATTCTATTTTAGTTTTTTAAGGAAGCACCAAATCGATTTCCAAAGTGGTTGTACCATTTTACATTCCCACCAGCAGTGTAGAAGTGTTCCAGCCTCTCCACAACCTCTCCAACATTTATTATTTTGTGTTCTTTTGGATTAATGCCAGCCTTATTGGAGTGAGGTGGGATCTCATTGTAGTTTTGATTTGCATTTCTCTAATGGCTAATGATCATGAACATTTCCTCATGTATTTGTTAGCTACCTGAATGTCTTTTTTAGTGAAGTGCCTGTTCATATCCTTTGCCCATTTTTAATTGGGTTATTTGTCTTTTTGTAGAGTTTTTGCAGTATCATGTAGATTTTAGAGATCAGATGCTGATTGGAAGTGTCATATAGCTAAAAAGTTTTTCCCAGTCTGTAGGTAATCTTTTTACTCTTCTGGTGAAGCCTTTAGATGAGCATAGGTGTTTGATTTCTGGGAGCTCCCAGATATCTGGTTTCTCTCCTGCGTTGTTAGTAATGTTTTGTATGCTTTTTATGCCATGCATTAGGGCTCCTAGTGTTGTCCCTATTTTTTCTTCCATGATCTTTATTGTTTTAGATTTTATATTTAGATCTTTGATCCATTTTGAGTTAGTTTTTGTGCATGGTGTGAGGTATGGGTCTTGTTTGATTTTTTTGCAGATGGATATCCAGTTATGCCAGCACCATTTGTTAAAGAGTCTGTCTTTTCCCCCATTTAACTGACTTTGGGCCTTTGTCAAATATCAGCTGCTCATATGTGGATTTATGTCTGGATTCTCAATTCTGTTCCATTGGTCTGTATATCTGTTGTTGTACCAGTACCAGGCTGTTTTGACTACTGTGGAAGTATAATAGGGAATGAACACATTCTTAATCATCAAATCTATTGGCATTCTTGTTCTTCTCAACCATTACAGTATTTGACCCTATTGCTGTCCCTGTCCTTAAGTGTTTCATCATCGTTGCGCAGATCTATTTTTTTGTGTGTGGTAAAAGCATATATATAAAAAATTTTTTTTCCATTGCAGCATTTTTTACATATACAGTTCAGTGATATTAATTATGTTCATCATATTGTGCAACCATCACCACTATTCATTTCCAAAGTTTTTTGTCGTCCTTAACAGAAACTCGGTGCCCTCTAAGCAGTAACTCCCGTTTTCCCCTTCCTTCTGGCCTCTGGTAACTACTAATAAGCTTTGGTCTTTATACAATTTCATATAAAGTGGGATTGTAAATAATATTTGTCCCTTTGTGACTGACTTGTTTCACTCAGCATAATGTTTTGAAGGCTCGTCCATGTTGTAGCATGTATCAGAACTTCAGATAAATTGTATGTATATAACATTTTGTTTATCCATTTGTCTGTTGATGGACATTTAGATTGTTTCCACTTTTTAGCTATTATGATTAGTGTTGCAGTGAACATTGGTGTGCAAGATTCTGTTTACATTTCTGCTTTCAATTCTTTTGGTTATATTACTAGTAGTGGAATTGCTGGGTCATTTGGTAATTCAATGTTTATCTTTTTGAGGAACTCATAAACAGTTTTCCACAGTGGCTGTACTATTTTACAATTCTGCCAGCAATGGATGAGGGTTCCAGTTTCTCCATATCCTTGCCAACACCTTTTTTTTTTTTTATTGTAGCCATCTTAGTGGGTGTGAAGTGGTTTATCTCGTTGCGGTTTTGATTTGCATTTCCCTAGTGAAACCCTGGTCGGCAGTTCAGATCTACCAGGTACTCTGTGGAAACTCTATGGGGCAGTTCTACTCTGTCCTGTAGGGCCGCTATGAGTCAGAATCGACTTTATGGTAATGAGTTAACGGGTTAAGTAACTAATGATATTGAACATCTTGTATTTGTTGGTCATTTATATATCTACTTTGGTGAAATGTATATTCAAGTACTTTGCCCATTTTTTGATTGGGACTTTTTCTTTTTGTTGTCAAGTTGTAGGACTTCTTTGTGTATTCTGAATATTAGACCCTTATCAGATATATAGTTCCCAAAAATCTTCTCCTGTTCCTTACAGAATTCTCCCATTCTGTAGATTTTCTCTTCACTTTGTTGATAAAGTCCTTTGGTACACCAAAGTTTTTAGTTTTGGTGAGGTATAATTTATCTATTTTGTCTTTTGTTGCTTAGTGTTCATAGTTTTGAGCTATTCTACTTTAGTTGTCACTCTTACAGTGAGCCTTTATTGTTCTAATCAGAAAAAAAATGGTTATTAATACTATTGGAGTCTTAATTAAAAGTGAGAACAGTGACGGCTTGTCTTATCTGACTCTCTTATCTCTAGCACTTGCATAGTGCGTGGTCCATAATGGCTACTTAATAAATATTTCTTAAATGACTGAACGAATTCCTTGTCATTGCTTGTGTTTCCCCTTTATTTTAGGAACTTATAATCAAAACCATATTAAGCTCGGCAAGAGATGAGCCATCTGGTCCTGCCCGGTAGGTCATATATTCTAAACTTTGAATAACTATTCTATGTTTGGAATAATATTTTAGAAGCTAATTTAATTATTATAGCAGTCTGGATTGTTTCAAACACACAAAAGCTGCTCCGATTTATAAATTTATTTGAGTGATTTAATAATTTTACATTTTTTCATGATTTACTAACTTTTCTTTATTAAAAAAATAAAATCCTGGTCACCTTTTTTAGTAACTTCACCCTCTATATCTAAAAGGATTAGTTTTCATTTTATTTAGGTACGTTTTACTTTTTCTTCAGATTAATTTTGTAACTGCCACTTATGTAGTACCTCGAAATGGAGTTGTAGATCCCCAGTGAGGGTTTATTAAATTGAATTAAAGTGTTTTGATTATAGAAAATAATATATTAAAAAAAATAGTATATTTTAATATTTATAAATATTTGACCAGGGTAGTTTTTCAAAACAGAATTTAACTTATATGATTTCTAGAATGTTTTCTTTTTTAATGTGTTACTGAGTAATGAAAAATATGGTGTTTCCTCTGTTTCGTTAAACCTTCCCAAAAAAGGCTGAGATTTAAATCCACAGGTTTCCAGTAGCACACCATGGTCCTCCTCTTCCCAAAAATATCACTAATTTATATGTTTCTTAAAGCCAGTTATGATACTGTTTCTCTAGCGTGAACACTAGTCTGTTACTAATCCTCTTATTTACATCTCTGCAAAGCTTCCTCTTTTCTAATCATTTAGACTTTTTTTTGACGTAAGGATTGTAAAGATACAGATCATGGCTTTGCCCATATGGATCCTAATTCTAACGGTTAAAACTCTTCTTTTAAGTGACACACAGCTCTAGCTTTTTAATTTAGCTGCATTTTTTTTTCCACTTAATAGCTAAGTTAACTAAAAAAAGATCTCATTGAACAAATTCTTCTTTTACATTAATTCCATTTTAATACTGGACTATCTTTTCCCCATTTAATGCTTTGATAGACTGCATTCAGAAGGAGAAATATTTCTGAATTGAATTGTTCTGAAACTTGGTATTCAACTGATTTTAAGTTAAGAATATCGGTATTAGGAAATGCCAGGTATATAGGATACTAGAAGGAGATGAATTTTTTTATAGAGAAAACCATTATAAGCATCACAGAAGTCGAAACTTAAACACATTAATAGAATTCATGATGATTCTTATCATCAAATAGCTCACTTCTAGCTAAAGCTCAAGTGGAGTATGTTGCTGGGGAAATAAAGTCCTATCAGACATTAGGAAATAGAACATAAATTCTGCAGGTTCTGTTTCTGTTGGAATCTTTTATAAAGAATATAAAATTTTATTTGTATTTCCAATTTGCTTTAAAACGCTTTGTCAAATTTAAAAGATAAGAAAATAATATTTAACTTATTGTAGCAGATTATGTTTTTATTTAAGTTCATTTTTCTGCTGTTAGTAAAATTACACTCTTTCCTCTTTGAAAGCAGGTTACATATTTCTTTGGGTAACTTTGTAGCAATATCTACTTTTTTAATACGGGTTTGTTGAAAGATCCTCTATGTTATACCAGCCTGTATCTGTGTGATGAATTATAATAGAAAATTAGTTCTGGGATTTTGGAGATGTGCTTTCTCCCTACCTTTTCTTCCTTAGTCACCAGTTAACGTGTAGAGTAACAGATTCATTAATTCACATAAACAGTGCATGTTCATTCCGTATCAGTTGACTGTGGGTGTTTAGGCTGTGGTGATGGCTTCATTTTATTTAGTCACTTTTATTTATATCGTTATTGGTTTGTCTTTTCTCAGATGTGTAGCACTTTGCAGTTTAGGTATTTGGATTTGTGAAGAACTAGTCCATGAGTCTCATCATCCTCAAATTAAGGAAGCTCTGAATGTAATCTGTGTCTCCTTAAAGGTAAAAAAATAAAACAAAACAAACTGTTTAGTGCAATATATAAAGGTAGTATAGAATGTATGATTTTTTTCTTCAAATGATAACTATATCTTGTGCTGTTATGAAATAAAACAGTAAATGTTTTCATTAAATTTATTATTTTCTTAATCCTCTTATCTGCACTTGAATTTAGGTTATCTTTGTGATGACCTATTTTATCTGAAGTTTTTACTTATTTGATTTTGTTCCTAGAATACATACGAATAACTTCCAAAAAGGAACCAGTCCTTTTAAAAAATACATAGGTTTTTTTGGTTTGTTTGTTTTTAACCACTATTTTTTGTAATTTATTCTTTGACCTTTGGTATTTCCTGAACTCTTGGGATGTTTAACTCTTTAGCTTTATTACTCAACTTAAATGCCTCTTTTTAGCCAGAATAAGATTTGTTCAGAAGTAATTGCCTACTATTTGGAGGATCTGACTGAAGAAATGGATTTTTTATAGTTTGTGAAAGGATGCATCCTGTTTTTTCTGTCTTAAGACTTGTAACATCTACAGCACCTGCACAGGACTCTGACCATACAAAGTTCCTAATAAATATTTTTGAATAATATTATTGTTTATTTAACAGATATTTCTGAGTACATACTGTGTTTGCTAGGTAGAGTGAGGGACACTAGAATGAATTTTTTTTTTTTTTTTATAAATCCTAGCTTCAGGTGATTAATAATATTAGCTGAGAAAGATTAAAATAAGAGTAATGAAATATAAAAGGCTGAGAATACCAAACAAGTGATACATATAAACTGCCGATTGAGTACAGAGGAAGCAGATATCACTTTGACTTAGATGGGTATCTAAGAGAAGACTTTGAAAAAGAAGAGGCATTTAAATCAGGGCTTGAAGAGTCAGATGATATTTGGACATAGGGTGATAAGCATAAAAATTTGACTTTATTCTTTGGCTGTTAGGGAGTCATCAGCATGTTTTAAGCATGAAGAATGTCAGGATCAGAACCATCCTTTAGAAAACTAATTTGGAAGTATTGTATATAATAGATTGGAATGGGGGAAAGATCGATAACAAGATTAATAGTTTAGCACCTGTTGCACAAATCCAGATAAGAGAGAATGGAATAAAACTTTAGTGAAGATAGTCCAAATGTGACAAAGAAAAAGTGAAGTTATTTGTGTCTTTAGAATGTGTTGTGATTTTTTTTTACAGGAGTGGATTTTTCTACTTTATTTTAATAAATCCCTGTGGTAAGTGTAGTATGATGGAAAGAAACATGTATGAAATTTAAAATTCTTTAGTAGCTAATGCATTGATGAATAGTTCAGAAAGACTTTTTTTATAATAATAATTTTTTGCTGTTATTGCAGTTTACTAATAAAACAGTAGCCCATGTCGCTTGTAACATGCTTCACATGCTGGTTCATTATGTACCTAGACTTCAGATTTACCAGCCTGATTCTCCCTTGAAAATTATTCAAGTAAGTAATTTGTTGATTATTTTTTATTATGACCTTGATAAAAGACTTTTAGATTTGAATGCCTTGAAATATAAAATAACTTAATAATTTTATTTAAAATTTGCATAACTAAATAATGCCTACCCATAGTGGTTTTCTGAGATACCAGAGTTTATGACAGTTCTTGGTATTTTATGTTAGGATGTTTTGTTACTTGCTTTGCACAAAGTAAAAGCAATAATTTTTATTAATTGTAGTGAAAACTGAATGCTACATACAAATTTGTGATGCCTGCTATTGTCTTTATAAATGTGTATTTAGCTTCTTTATCATTATTTCTTCTCGTAGGCAATAAAAACATACCATCTTTCCAGTTACCAAAATCAGGACATAAGTTTGATTCCTTCTTTTCCTTTCTTTTTCTAATTCATTATTTCCTATAGTTGTACTACACCTGACTTCATCTTTCTTTCTTGAGATACTGCAGTAGGGCCTTCTGACTGGTTTCCTGGCTTCTAAGGTCTTCCCTAACAGGTCGTTGTCTACATTCACATGACTCTTATCATGTTACTTCTCTGGAAACAAAACAAAACAAAACAAAAACAGCATCTCTGAGTGGTTTTCGTTTGCCTGTAAAACAAGGCCCAGATTCTTTAGCTGGGAGTTCATTACTTCCAGATAAGGATGTAATCTGTCTTTCAGGATCACATGCTAATTTCTTTGGAATACCATGTAGTCCAGGCAACTGAGTCTGCTTGCTATCACCCAAACATATTCATCACTCTCTTCTTCCTACCTGAAATGTTCTATTCCTCCTCTCTAGCCCCTCTCTTTCAAGTATCAGCTTAAATACTACCTCTTCAAAAAAATAATAATCTTTATTATCTTCATATTCTTGTAGTGTTTTAGGAAAGATGGAAACTAATATGTATTAAGTACCTACCATGTACTGGTCACTATACCAGTCACCTTTTCATATGTTAGTTAATACTTAAAATTCTTTTGAGGTGGGATAATATTTTCTCTCCCAATTTTTGTAAGGTGAGAGAACTGAGGGTTTAGTAATTATATGAAGTCACAAGCCTACAGAATAAACAGGGTTCAAACCCAAGTCTATGAAATTCTAAAATCCAGACTTTCTTCTCCTTACCATGTTGGCAGCCTCTGTTATAACATTATTTTTGTGTGCAATATTCTAAGCTCATTTAAGACAAGGGCATTTTTTTCCCTTTATCCTTTTTTATGCCTAGGATGACTTTAACGTGGAGAAAATATGTAGTAATTATCTGTTGAGTTGAATACTGTGTTATTATTAAGAGCTTGAGTTAGAGGTTAGACATACCTGGGTATAAGTAACCCCTGACTCTGCTGCTTACTAAGTTTGTGACTGTAGACAAGTTACTTAACCCTCTGAACTTTACCTATATGTTTAGGATAAAGTATCTACCTCATAGAATGAATCTAAATGAGAAAATAGATGTAAAGCACTTAGCACTTTCTGGTATGTAAATGTTAATAAATGTTGGCTGCAGCTATTATCATTACCATGTATGTGGGATATGTAATGTATATATAGGTACGAATGTGCATAAGTATACAGAATTCTTGCAAATTGTTTCACTACATATTATAGTGGTCAAGTGCTACAGATAAGTATGAAGAATTAATATTTCCCACCTTCAGTTAAATGAAGATATGAAATCCTTTAATGGTTACTTATTTACAGAGCTAGGAATAGAAGCCTTATTTTATTACCAGTATTAAGTAGATGCATCTACGTACTAGATCATACTATTGAATAAGCCTTTTCTGTGCAGTGAAACCTGTGAGAACCGAAACTTGATGGGACTGCCTTGTTTTTCTGGATCTCACAAGTTTTCCGCCTTTGACAGGGTGCAGCCTTACCACTTTCCTATTGCTGTTTTTGGAAAATATTTGAGTTTACCTCCTCTGACAGGTTTCTTTCTTACACAAGTTCTGGCTTTTGGAGGTTTTACTGTATGTTAAGAGGAATTTTTCTGTTTAATACATTGAAACAATAATTTGTAAAAATTTAATAACATACAATAAAAATAGAGTAAATTTACCTCTAAACATTTTTGACATGCACATAAAAAAATTGAATGAGACTGAGTGATTTCCAGAGTAAATAACGCTATAGATGAATATTTTTGCCTTATTTAATAAGTCTTTTTAAATGTTATTTCATATTCTCTGTATCGAATTTATTTGTATAGTATTCAGTGTGTGTTTTCAATGAAAAAGTCAGGTTATAAAATATCCATTTAAAAAAAGCATGTATGTATATACATAGAAAGGTATACATCTGGAGGTCTTGAATTACCATCTAAAGAATTTGGGCCTTGTTTTATAGGAAGTAAAGACAACACAGATTTCTTAAGACCATCTAATTGCAAGTGGTTTTTATATAGCTTTTTGCTTGTCTATATCTTCTAATTTTACTATAATGAATATATATTATTTATATGTTTAAGCATATTGATTCACCCCCATGAAATGAATTTGGAAAAAAATCTATAGATGACACGGAAACCCTGGTGGTATAGTGGTTAAGAGCTACAGCTGCTAACCAAAAGCTCAGTAGTTCAAATCTACCAGGTGTTCCTTAGAAACTGTATAGGGCAGTTCTACTCTGTCCTATAGGGACTCTATGAGTTGGAATTGACTCGACATCAGTGGGTTTTATTTTGTATTGTTGACATATAATTTAGGCTCTATACACGAGGATTATAAATGATTGATAATTCAGTATACTCGAAAGCTTACCTTTTAAAAATTACTAGCATAATTTTCAGTGTATTTTATATCACTTTCACATTTAACAATTTAAGTTTTAGGATATGCTATTAATTTACCATATTTTCAGCTCAATTTTTTTTTCCCTACAGATCCTAATAGCCACTGTCACCCATCTTTTGCCAAGTACAGAAGCGTCATCTTATGAAATGGACAAGAGGGTAATTTAAATTTTGTTTGATGTTTAATATGTAGCTGTACAGTAAAATATATACTTATATTTCAAAATTTTAAAGTTGTATGTATTTACATGGTAAACATCAATACATCTTGTTTTTTAAAATAACTGTTGTGTGAAATAGGAGCCCTGGTGGCACAGTGGTTAAGTGCTCAGCTGCTAACCAGAAGGTCAGCGATTCAAACCCACCAGCCACTCCACAGGAGAAAGATATGGCAGTCTGCTCCTGTAAAGATTACAGCCTTAGAAATCCTATGGGGCAGTTCCACCTTGTCATGTAGGCCCACTATGAGCCAGAACCAACTCCACAGCAATGGGTTTAATAAGAAATATATATTTTCATTGTTTATTTATAACTAAATTATATTTTAATTCAAATTTCAAGTTGTTACATGACCATTTGATAAAGTCTTGGAACCTCAGGGTTGTAAAAAATCTTGGAACTCTGAAAGCAACCACCATATTTTATATAACTGTCATTGGTAAAACATATAGACACTTCCAGTAAGGATACCCATTGCCGTTGAATTAATTCTGACTCATAGCAACCCTATAAGACAGAGTGGAACGGCCCCATAGAGTTTCCAAGTAGCACCTGGTGGATTCGAACTGTCGACCTTTTGGTAAGCAGCTGTAGCTCTTAACCACTATGCCGCCAGGGTTTTCTCCAGTAAGGATAGTATATATAATACATAGTAATGTGTCACTTGGGAGAAAACATTCCCTCTGACTGCTGAAAAGCTCTGCAAGGTAGCATATACCTCAGTACATTTATTATGAAAATCCTTTAATTATTTCAGATATTATATTTTGAAATTATATAGAGTTTCTGTTTGATTTCTTTTTACAGTTTCCATATCTTTCTTGAAATTCTGCATCTCTTTATCCATTATATCCATCTTCTTTTATAGATTCTTTAACATATTTGTCATAGTTGTTTTTAAATCCTTACCTACTAAATCCAAATCTGGGTCATCTCTGAGTCTGTTTCTGTTGAATTATTTTCTCTCCACTAATGATTCCATTTTCCTGTTTCTTCATATGTCTGTAAATTTTTTATTATATACCAAACATTGTGGTTGACATGTAGAAATCCTAGATCTGTACTGCACAGTACGGTAGCTACTAGCCATATGTGGCTTTAAAGTTAAATAAAATAAAAAGTTTACATTCAGTATTTAACTCCTCATTCACGTTAGCCACATTTCAAGTGCTCACCAGCTACACATGGCTAGTGGCTACCATATTGAACAGTGCAAATATAGACATGTCCATCATTACACAAAGCTCTACTAGACAAGGCTGCACTAGATTTTATTTCCTTTGAAAATTATTTTTTTCCTTTCTGTTGTCATGTCCTAATCTTGAGTTCTGTTCTCCAGATGCCCAGATCTCAGATCACTTAATCATATTGTGTTAAAATTTCAAGTATGCTTTATTACTTATGTTCAGTAACAGAACTCTGAAGCTGTACTTATGTTTCTGTGCTTACTCCTGATTGTTTTCTTTCATTACTTACATACCTTTCACACTTAAGTACTTTTGATGTTATTCCTTCTGTCTTCCATATCACTGATTTCATGGGTTTACCTCAGAATTTTTCTTCTTCCCTGATGTATTCAGTTGAAAACCCACTTGATCAGATCATCTAGCTCTTGATAAATAACATTCTTCATCTTTAAACGATACATGTACTTCATCCTTAGCCAGGAGTCCCTCATTTTAATACCTTAGACTATGGTCTAGATTTCCAAATCCAGTTTGTGAAGAATACCTGGATAACTGCTTAGTCATTCTCCAAAATCATCTTTGTCTTCCAAAGACCTAGACATTGATAAGAAAAAGCTCTGCTATCAAGTTTTTGTTTTTAATTCAGTAACATTTATTGAGCACAGAATATGTGTGTGATATTCTGCTGGGCACTAGTAAAATAGCCTCTGCTCTTACGGAATTTAAAGATTGGAGAGATAAGTGAGGCAATACAGTATAATAAGTATTTACTGTAAAAGTAGAAAAATGTTTAAGATACAGAATAGGGTAGAGGAAGAAGTAATTAATTATTAAGGGAGTGGGAACTTACTTAGGGAAAGCTTCCTTAGAGTTTTTTACACTGATGGAGACAAGGGATGGAGACAGGAGAGTTATTCCAAGTGGAGAGGATAGGATGTGTAAAATCACGGAGAAGTAAAATAGCATGCTGTGTGGGGAAACAATATGCACGTCCATATTTTAGGATGTAAAGTGCAAGACTGAGAGTAGGAGAAAATGAGCCTTCAGAGATAAAAAAAAAAAGGGCCAGGTTACAAAGGGCCTTGAATGCCATACTAACAACCTTGGACTTTTGTGAGTTCTTTAAAGAGTTTCAATGCACAGTAAAATATCATATTTGTGAAATATCACATGAGAAAGTGTGAAAGTTAAATGATTTGGCAATTGTTATAACAATCATATCTGTAAGAATTGATGGCCTTCTGAACTAGGGCTAAAGGAACAGAGAATAAATATTCACAATGTGAAATCCATAATTAAGAAATACAGAAAAAAGAACAGGGTAGTTGGGGGAAGATTAGTTTCCATTTTCATTGTGTTATATGTAAGGAGTAAGTCAATATCCAGTAAAGCAATTATATACCTAAACTTTAAGGCTGGTGATAAAATTAATACATTGTCAGCACCTGAGTAGTTTTAAAACTCTGAGAATACACCCAGTCCTTACTTATCTGCATGGTTAGGTTCCAAATACCAGGTTGTTATACAAAAATGGAGGATGACTGCATCATTAAATAACTGCCAAATTACATCATAACTGTCAAATCACATCATCACATAACAGCCAAACCAGTGAAAACCATCACCCAGCCAAGCTGACACATAACCTTAGCCATCACAGCCAGCATTACTCTCACCTCGCAGACATACATTGTTAATTTGCAAAATAGTTGGATAGTAGATTTTTTACTCTTATCGTAAATGCAAGATGTCAGATAATGAGATAGTCGGTAAGTGAGGAGTAGGTGTAAAACATGAGATTGTGAGATGTTCTAGAGTAAAAAGAATTAGCAACATACAGCGTCTTGAGGAATAACAACAATTAAAGAGCAGGCAGAGAAAGAGGACTCAGGAAAAGTAACCGAGAAGGACTAGTTGGAGAAGTAGGAAGAGGCCCAGGTCCAGGAGAGAGTAATGACAGAAAATGTGAAATTAAATAATCCCCAAAATGTTTTTCAGATTTCTGATTTTTATCATTTGCCCTTATACAAATTAGAAGAAGCAAATTATAGCAAGTTTGAACTAAATCAGATACTCAGTCATATCCTGGATATATGCCTGAGATAAACAGCACACTCTTCAGTTTACCATTTTAAACCTATGTATCAGCCATCTCTGTACCACTCAACAGGCACTCACTCTTCAGCATGATTTGTCCCATCCTCCTTGGGCCAGTATTGTATTTCCTTAAATACAGAGAAAGTTATAGAAATGCTCTATTATCAGCCTAGGTGTCTTTGGACCGTCTGGCCTTCCTCACTCTGGCGTGAACATCAGAATATTTTTTAATGCCCCCGTTTCTTCTCCACTGTGTTGTATTCCAGTACCTTTTATTCTCTTAAATCAGGTTTTGATTACCTTCTGTCTTATTAGAAGCTTATATATTATATGTAGACAGTTATGTATGTGTGTGTATATATATATATATAATTCTTTTAATTATTATTCTTTCTCCAAGAACTGCTAGTCTTTTCATGCAAGCCACAGTATAATGAGGCTCTCGTATAGCATTCAAATTGCTTGTAGTAAACATAACTGGTGTTTAACATCTTTCCTGTCCCTCAGATTTTTTAGAGTATGAATAAATTTTATATAAGTCAGGAGTCTTTAGAAGTCTCTTTAAATGATTTATTGTTATTCGTGAATGTAGCCTTATAATTTTTTAAATATAAATGCAGTAAGAATAAAGAAAAAAAACATTAATATAGTGACTTCTAAAAAAAAATCACATGCCAGGCAATGTGTGCTTTATGTGCATTATTTCAACTTCAAAAAAACTTTATGATTTTGATAGATACTGTTTTCACCCCCATTTTTCAGAGAAAATTGAAAGTCAGAGAAGTTAAGTTGCCCAAATTCGTCCAGTGGTTAGTAAATAGTAAAGCCAAGACTGGAACCTGTGATTGGCTGACACCAAATTTCATGCTGTATTTTGATTTAGAAACATCAATTCCAAACTTTCCTTTTTAAGTTGGAGTTATTTTTCTATTAATATAATTTCATATTAACAGAAAAATTGCAAAAATAGTAAAAAGAATTCTTTACACTATTTACCACATTTTACAGCATTTGCTCTGTTTATCCCTCTGTGTGTATGTGTGTATGTATGTGTCTATACATATACATACACACGTACCCATTCCTCACTGATCAACATGGTTAGGTTCCAAAGACCAGGTTGTTATGCGAATATCAGCATTAATGCAAAAATGGAGGCTGATCACATCAGATCACAAAATGGAGGATGACTACATCATTATATAACTACCAAATCACATCATTATGTAACTGCCAAATTACATCATACATAACTACCAAACTACTGAGAATCATGGCCCAGCCAAGCTGGCCATAACCTTAACCATCACAGCCAGCGTTACTCTCTTATTCTTGCCTCACACCAGGTGTTTGTTACCGCCAGACGTACGTCATTAATGTGCAGAATAGTTGAATAGTAGTTTTTTTTACTATTATCATAAATGCAAAAATGTTGGATAACAGGATAGTCAATAAGTGAGGAGTAGGTGTATATATACGTTATCCACAACACACACGCAGACGCACGCACATATACCCATTGCTGTTGAGTCGATTCTGACCCATAGCAACCCTATAGGACAGAATATTACTGTCCCATAGGGTTGCCAAGGAGCACCTGGTAGATTCAAACTGCCAGCCTTTTGGTTAGCAGCCGTAGCACTTAACCACTACGCCACCAGGGTTTATATATATATAGTGAGTTTTTTTTTTTTTTTAAATCAAGGCATTCTCTTACATAACTACAGTACAGTTCTAAGCATTAGGACATTAACACTGATATATTACTATTAGCTATAGATCTTATTCAGATTTCATTAGTTGTCTCAATAATAATCTCTTTTGCAAAAGGAAATCTCAAATTATTCAGTTATCATATCTCTTTAGTCTCCTGTAATCTGGAACAGTTCTTCAATCTTTCTATGTTTCTTCACCTTGGCATTTTTAAAAAGGACATTCTACTTATTATATAGAAATCCCTCAATTTTGGTTTGTCTGGTATTTCATCATTATTAGACTTAAGTTATGCATTTTGGGCAGGAATACCTCAGAAGATTTTGTGCACCTCCCAGTATAGCACATTAGGATGCACAGGTGTCATTTTATGCCATTACTGATGGGGTGAACTTTGATCACTTGCTTAGAGCACTATCTGCCAAGTTTCTCCTTTGTAAAGCTATTATTTTACACGTTCTAATTAATAAGTATCTTGTGGAAAGATACTTTGAGACTATATAAATATCTCTTTTTAAACTTTCACTAACAGGTTTTGCCAACCACTGATAACTCGTTCTTGAATAAATTATTGTTATGATGGTTGCCAAGTAGTGATTTTCTAATTCCATCATTCTTCCTACATTCATTAGTTATCTTTTTATTGTACAGAAATGTTCCCTTCTTCCCTGCCCACCTCCTTCCTCCCTCCCTCCCTCCCTCCCTCCCTCCCTCCCTCCCTCCCTCCCTCCCTCCCTCCCTCCCTCCCTTTGGCTTGTGAGTCTCATTTTATTCAATGAGTTTAATCCTTAATTTTTTACTATCAGTATTTATTTTTATGCTCAAAACATCCCAGAGTGAGACAATGAGAACCCCTTCAAAGTGGCTCCTTTTCCTTTTAACATATCCCCATTATTATTTGAGTATGTCCTTAATTTCTGTCACTGTATAATTTTCCAGACTCATACTTTCCCTGCCCCAGCCCTGGGGCATTTCTCCAAGGAACCCTGGTTCCACTGAGTGGAGAATGGTATTAAAAATTCAAGATTTAGGAGCTAGGTGTGTACATTGCTATTGAGATATCATTTCATATAGACCCTCTGAACAGATAGAGCTAAGAAATAGATAATATAACACATAAATTAATATATATTTTAACCTTTACCAAGCTATCTATATGTATTAAAAACTGAGTTTACCTTGACACTTCTAATTCCAGTCCATGACCACACGGTTGAGTCTGTCCTTCCCCCTTTTTATATTTATAATTCCCTGCTGCAACAATGAGAAGCCTAGCTCTCGTTATCCACAATATATTTACTCCTTTGCACAGTTCTAAGAGAAAAAGCAAATCTTGAAAATACTTTTTCTCATTTTTTTTCAGTTGTCTTTTGACTCTGTTTATAATGGGTTTGTTCTTTTTGTGTTTACTTGCTTTTTGGAAAAAATTTTACGTGGTCAATTTATCAGTCTTCTCTTCCTTTATGTCTGGGTTTTGAGTCACAATTAGAAAGCCTTTCACTATACCCAAGATAGACTCCCTGATTGAGCAATGGTTAAACACTCAGCTGCTAACCAAAAGGGTCAGCCTTTTGAACCCACCAGCCGCTCCACAGGAGAAAAGACTTGGTGATCTCCCATCAAGATCACAACCTAGGAAACTCTATTGGTTAGTTCTCCTCTGTCCTATAGGATTGATACGAGTCAGAACAAGTGGACAGCACACAACAACAAGGCCAACATACCCAGGCTAAAAAGGAGTTTTTCTATGTTTTCTTCTAGTATTTGTGTGGTTTCATTTTTACATTTTGATCCCTGATCCATTTGTAGTTTATTCTGGATATTATATGGTCTGGATCTAGTGGTTGTTTTCACAGATGTATAACCAGATTCCTGAGTACCCTTTCTAAAAAAGCTCATCTTTGCCTTTTAGCAAATAATCAAGTTTCATATTTACTTGGGCCTGTTTCTTGAGCTTCTATACAACCAGTTCTCAAAATTCTTGGTGACAAGATCCCTTTAACATTGTTTAATGTTACTGAGAACCTCAAATAGTTTTGTTCATGAGAGTTACTTTTTGTTCACTTGATCTGTCTTCTACTGAGAGTGGTGTGTTAAAGTCTTCTATTATTATTATATATTTCCTTGCATCTTTTGTAGTTTTTGCTTTATAAAGGTGATCGCTGTGTTATCTGATACATAGATATTCATAAATTTTTATCTTCACTTTGAATTGTAGCTTTTAGCATTAATGATTTTTTGGGTTGAATTCTAATTTGCCTGGTGTACCTTTCCCCAGCATTTTAATTTTAACCTTTGTGAATCTTTTTTTGTTTAACTGTATCTCTTCTATGGAACATGTACTCGAGTCTTACTTTGTAATCCTAATTGAAAATCTTTTTCTTTAATTTGGCAACCTTAACCCTTTCTGATAAGATTGATATTTTAGGTCTCAATTTTGTTATTTTATGATTATTATGCATGTTATTTTTACCAACTTCTGCAGTCTGAAGTTGATCAAACATGCAGTCAGAATGCACTGATAATTACTGGTGATTGGAATGCAAAAGTTGGAAACAAAGAAGAAGAATCAGTAGTTGGAAAATATGGCTTTGGTGATAGAAATGATGCTGCAGATAGCATGATTGAATTTTGCAAGACCGACAACTTCTTCGTTGCAAATACCTTTTTTCATCAACATAAACGGTGACTGTACACATGGACCTCACCAGATAGAATACACAGGAATCAAATTAACTACATCTGTGGAAAAAGATGATGGAAAAGCTCAACATCATTAGTCAGAACAAGACCAGAGGCTGACTGCGGATCAGACCATCAATTACTCATATGCAAGTTCAAATTGAAACTGAAGAAAATTAGAACAAGCCCACAATAACCAAAGTACAACCTTGAGTATATCCCACCTGAATTTAGAGACCCTCTCAAGAATAGATTTGATGCATTAAACACTAATTACTGAAGACCAGACAAGTTGTGGAATGACATCAAGGTCATCATACATGAAGAAAGCAAGAGGTCGTTAAAAAGACAGGAGAAAAAGAAAAGACCTAAATGGATGTCAGAAGAGATTCTGAAACTTGCTTTTGAACGTCGAGTAGCTAAAGCAAAAGAAAAAATGAAGAAGTAAAAGAGCTGAACAGACGATTTCAAAGGGTGGCTTGAGAAGACAGAGTAAAGCATTATGATGACATGTGCAGAAACTTGGAGACAGAAAACCAAAAGAGAAGAACACATTCAGCATTTCTCAAGCTGAAAGAACTGAAGAAATAATTCAAGATTCAAGTTGCAATAATGAAGGATTCTATGGAGAAAATATTAAACGATGCAGGAAGCATCAAAAGAAGATGGAAGGAATATACAGAGTCACTATACCAAAAAGAATTGGTTGACATTCAACCATTTCAGGAGGTAACATATGATCAGGAACTGATAGTACTGAAGGAGAAAGTCCAAGGTACACTGAAGCCATTGGCGAAAAATGAGGCTCCTGGAATTGATGGAATACCACTTGAGATGTTTCAACAAACAGATGCAGTGCTGAAGTTCTCACTTGTCTATGCCAAGAAATTTGGAAGACAGCTCCCTGGCCAACTGACTGGAAGAGATCCATATTTATGCCTGTTCCCAAGAAAGGTAATCCAGCCGGATGCAGAAGTTATTGAACAATATCATTAATATCAAATGCAAGTAAAATTTTGCTGAAGATCATTCAAAAGAAGCTGCAGCAGTATATCAACAGGGAACTGCCAGAAATTCAAGCCAAAATTAGAAGAGGATGTGGAACCAGCTATATCATTGCTGATGTCAGATGGATCCTGGCTGAAAGCAGAGAATACCAGAAAGATGTGTACCTGTGTTTTATTGACTATGCTAAGGCATTCAACTGTGTGAATCATAACAAATTATGAATTACATTGTAGAGAATGGGAATTCCAGAACTCTTAATTGTGCTCATGAGGAATCTGTACATGGATCAAGAGGCAGTCGTTCAAACAGAATATGGGATACCGCATGGTTTAAGTCAGGGAAAGTGTGCATCAGGATTGTATCCTTTCAACATACCTATTCAGTGTGTATGCTGAGCATATAATCTAAGAAGCTAGACTATATGAAGAGGAACGGGTCATCAGAATTGGAGGAAGACTTATTAAAAACCTGCATTATGCAGATGATACAACCTTGCCTGGTGAAAGTGAAGACAACTTGAAGCACAAATGAAGATCAAAGACTACAGCCTTCAGTATGGATTACACCTCAGCAGAAAGAAAACAAAAATCCTCACAACTGGACCAATAAGCAACATTATGATAAACGGAGAGGAGATTGAGGTTGTCAAGGGTTTCATTTTACTTGGATCCACAGTCAACACCCATGGAAACAGCAGTCGAAAAGTCAAAAGACACGTTGCATTGGGCAAATCTGCTGAAAAAGACCTCTTTAAACTGTTGAAAAGCAAGGATGTCACCTTGAGGACTAAGGTGCACCTGACCCAAGCCATGGTGTTTTCAGTGGCGTCATATGCATGTGAAAGCTGGACAATGAATAAGGAAGACTGAAGAAGAATTGATGTCTTTGAATTGTGGTGTTGGAGAAGAATATTGAATATACCATGGACTGCTAAAAGAATGAACAAATCTGTCTTGGAAGAAGCACAACCAGAATGCTCCTTAGAAACAAGGATGGCAAGACTACGTCTCACATCCTTTGGGCACGGTATCAGGAGGGATTAGTCCCTAGGGAAGGGCATCGTGCTTGGTAAAGCATCAGCAAAAAACAGGAAGACCCTCAATGAGATAGACTGACACAGTGGCTGCAACAGTGGGCTCAAGCATAAAAAATGTGAGGATGGTGTAGGACTGGGCAGTATTTCGTTCTGTTTTGCATGGGGTCGCTGAGTCGGAACCGACTGGACAGCACCTAAAAACACATGCATATTATATTTTCTGTGTTTCTTTCTCTGCATGATGTATTTCCTTTGTTCTTTTATTTTTTTTAATTTCTTTTGGTATTCAGGAAGTTTCATACTTTGGGTGGTTATCTTTATTCAGATAACCTTTTTTAATGCCTTTTTTTCTCTTGTTTTCTTATTTAACCTTTTATTATCTTGTTTGTGATTATTTGATGATATCTTTTAACACTTATCTATTGTCTACACATTAATCAATGAGCTTATTTTACTTTTTTACTTTGCTTTCTTTCTCTTCTCCATTTTTAGTTACATTAGTTCTGCACTTAACAATGAGAATAATATGATAATCTTCTGCGGTTACTCCCACTTTTTTTTCTTTAGATCGTAGATCTGGATCTGTAATTAAGTAAATCAAATGCCCTCTGTTAGTCTTTTTGCTAAATTTTCCACCAACCAACGCTTGATAAGATGAAGTTCATCTTTTCTTTAAGACAGGCTAACGAATACAGAATTTCCTGAGCTTTTGCATATTTAAAACTTTTTCTATAACTTTGATACTTGAAAAACAGCTTGGCTAGATGGGGAATTCATGGTTTATACTTTTTTTCCTTGATTTTTTTTTTTTTTAGTGCTGCCTTACATTGTGTATTGTTTTTTGAGAAGTCTGATGACAGATTTATTCACTTGTCCTTATAAGTTATTTGATCTTTTTGTCTGGAGTCTCTGAAATTTTTTCTTTATTTTTGAAGTGTAATACTTTTATTAGGATGTATGTTAGAGTTGATCACTGCTTATCAGGTATCCCTGGCATTTTGTGGGCCTTTTCAGTATATAGGTTCAGATCTTTTATTTCTATAAGATTTTTTGGATTATAGTTTTCAGTATAATTTCTGGCACATTGTTTTGTTTATCTTCTTCAGGACTTCAGTTATGGATAAATTAGGTTTTCTGCCTTCCATTTCAACCACTTTCTCTTCGGCACTTTTTACCTTTTTCTTTATCTCATTTTCATTCTCGTGATTGTTTTCCTGCTGTTCTTCAGTGTCCCTTATTAGGTTTGGGTTTTGTTTTTAAGTTTAGCCTTCTTATAATCTTAAAAAAAAAAGCACCTTTTAATTCAGTCTTTACTTCTATTATGATTTTGTCTTTTTCTTTTAATTCTTTCCCAACTTGAATCAATTCTTCTTTTCTTGGCTTTTTAATTTCCGATTTAAGGTTTTTTTGTTTGTTTGTTTATTCATATCTAAATGCTTGTTTGAGTTGTTGTAGGTCCATCAATGTTTAAAAAATTTTTTTTTTTAGTCTGGCAGGATTGTGAATTTTCCCCCTTTTACTTTTCACTACATGTTTTCTAAAGGACACTCAGTCCTTCCCCTCTTAGCTTGTCTTCCAAAGCATTACCTTTCATATGTGTACTTTCAAGCCTCTACTCAGTACTCTGGTCCACTAGAACACTTTTCGGTATTTTCACAGTTACGGTGGACTCTTTCTTTCTGGCGTAGGTTTTAATCAATCTCAGGTCCACAGCTGTTTCCCGTTTTCTCTCTTTCATGGTTTTTCCCAAACTGCCCTTGCACTTCATGAAAGCTTGCATTGGGATAATGGGAAAAAAGCTTGCAGGCATTTGATTTATATTTTTTCACTTACAGGTAATTTTAAGTTTGGATGTTCTCTGTCTTCTGATTATTCTGAGATTTTAATGCAGTTGGTTCTAATTATTCTTTATTTTTTGTGGAGGACTGTTGGGAGATTTAGACCAGAATTGCTCCTTAAAGTTGGAAAATTGGACTTTGAACTTGAACAGTCAACAAATTTCTTCTTGCTACTTGATGGCCACTTTCATAACACTAATTGTCACTTTGATAGCACTAATTGTGATTCTTTATCCAATAAAATGGACCACATAGATAACTTCTATTTTACCTACACTTTAGAGAATTTTTTTCTTTTGGGGGCAGAGGGATATAGCATATATTAATTTAAGTGTCCAGTAGAAAGATTCATTTAATAAAACAAGTTAACAATCTCAGAAAGTACCTGAGGTGGTCTTTCTGGCAGAATACCAGGTAAGACGTTGTTAAATTAGAAGGGGAAAGTGGAACTGATATAATACATATAGATTATAAAACCTGTCATTTGTGTCCCGTTCCTTGTGCGATTAAGTAAGCAGAGTTAATTGATATCTGTTGTCTTTTATGCTCAGTGTTTTTATATGAATTTTAAAATATTTGTAGTATTTGTTTTTATTATACTTAATAGTGTTTAAATATGCTTGTCCTAACATGTAAGAGAGATACCCACTGTAATCTTCATTTCAGATTTTTTTTAAAAAACATTTAAGTGTCATTTGGGTAAAAGTTTACAGAGCACATTAGTTTCCAAGACAACAATTTATGCACATTTTTTCATGACATTAGTTGCAATCCCCTCAGTGTGACAGCACTCTATCCACTTCTTCCCTGGGTTCCCCATTTCCATTCAACCATGTTTCCTGCCCCCTCCTGCATTCTGAACTTTGTTTTTGGGCAAATGCTGCCCTTTTGGTCTTGTATAGTTGATTGTCCTGAGGAGCACGTTCCTCATGGGTGTTATTGTTCACTTTATAGGCCTGTCTTTTGTCTGGCTGAAAGGTGATCTCTGGGAGTGGGTGTAGTTCCAGGTTTGAAGGGTATCTAAGGGCCATAGTGTCAGGGGTTCCTCCTATCTCTATCAGATAAGTAAGTCTAGTCTTTTTTATTAATTAGAATTTTGGTCTACATTTTTCTCCCACTCTGTCCAGTACCTTCTATTGTGATCCAGATCGGAGTAGTCAGTAGTGGAAGCTGGACATCATCTAGTTCTCCTGGTCTCAGGCTAGTTAGTGGAGACTGTGGTTTGTGTGGTCCACTAGTCCTTTGGACTAAATAAAGTCTTTGATTTTCTTCGTTCTTCTTTGCTCTGGATGGGAAGAGACCAATAAGTGTATTGCTGTATCTTAGATGGCTGCTCGAAAGCTTTTAAGACCTCAGACATTTCTCTCCAAAGTAGAGTGTAGAACAGAACATTGTCTTTATTGACTGTGTTATGCCACTTGGAGACCGTTATGTCTCTGGAGACCGTGGTCCTAAGCCCTCAAGCCCAATGACACAGTCCCAGAAGGCGTTTGATTATGGCTAAGAAGTTTTCATAGTTTCGCCCCGTGTGCTCTACTATATACGTGAATATATTTTCAACACATACAAATGCGTATTTACAGCACATACAAATGCATATGCAGAAATATCCTCTGCCAAACCTATGCATGCTTGTGGATATACTCCCATACACCATCCCATACCTGTTCGGCTTACATATCTACTTGTGTATACACTCGAAAATTATTGTTTGTTATTGCTGTTATTACAAGATTGTGTATGTAATACTATTTACTGTTGTTTCCTTTTACTGTTGTGTTCCTCCCAACGTCTTCCTTTGGCCATGTTGTGCCGACATCCCCATTATTGTGTATTGCCTTTTGCTTCACCCAGGTTAATACATGTCTACTATCTAGTTAATCATTTTCCCTCCCTACCCCTCCCATCTCTGGTAACCATCAAAGAACGTTTCGTTCTGTGTGTAAACCTTTTCTTGACTTTTTATAATAGTGATCTCATACAGTACTCGTTCTTTTGTAATTATTTCACTCAACATAATGTCCTCCAGGTTTATCCACGTTGTAAGATGTTTTGCAGATTCATCATTATTCTTTAACATTGTGTAGTATTCCAGTGTTTGTATGTACCATAATTTGTTTATGGTTAACAGGTTGCTTCTATCTTTTTGCTATTGTGAATAATGCTCTGATGAATATGGGTGTACATATTTCTATTCATATCACAGCTCTTATTTCTCTAGGATATATTCCTAGTAATGGAATTTTACTGAATCATAAGGTATCTCTGTGTCTAACTCTTTAAGGAAGCACCATACCGTTTTCCACCGTGGTTGTACCATTTTATAATCCCACCAGCAGCATAGGACAGTTTTCATCTCCCCAGACCCTTGCCAGCATTTGCTGTTTCCTGTTTTTTTGATCATTTCACATTTTTGCCAGAGTGAGATGGTATCTTGTTTTTGTTGTTTTGGGTTTATTTTATTTTATTTATTTTGCTTTACATGAAAGTTTACAGCTCAAGTTAATTTCTCATTCAAAAATTTGTACACATACTGTTTTGTGACATCGATTACAATCCTCACAATGTGACAGCCCAGCACTCCTTTCCGCCCTGGGTTTCCTGCATCCACCCATTTCCTGTCCCTTCCTGCCTTCTTGTCTTGCTCTTGGGCAGTAGTTGCCATTTGATCTCATATATTTGAGTGAACTAAGAAGCATGTTCCTCACATGTGTTATTTTTGTTTTGTAGACCTATCTAAGCTTTGTCTGAAAATCGGGCTTCAGGAATGGTTTCAATTCTCAGCAGAATATCTGGGGGCCACAGTCTTGGAGATTTCTCCAGTCTCTGTCAGACCAGTAAGTCTGGTCTTTTTTTGTGAATTTGAATTCTGTTCTATGGTTTTCTCCTGCTTTGTCTAGGACTCTTTGTTGTGATCCCTGTCAGAACAGTTGATGGTAGCTGGGCACCATCTAGTTCTTCTGATCTCAGGCTGGTGGAGTCTCTGGTTCAAGTGGTCCTTTAGGCCTTTGGGCTAGTATTTTCCTTGTGTCTTTGGTGTTTTTCTTTCTCCTTTGCTCTGGACGGGATGGGACCAGTAGATGTATCTTAGATGGCCGCTCACAAGCTTTTAAGACCTCAGATGCTGCTCACAAAAGTGGGATGTAGAATATTTTCTTTATGGCAGTTGAGCTAGATGTCTCCTGATACTGTGATCCCCAGTCCCCAGCCCCAGCTACTCAGGTGTTTCAATGTGTCTAGGAAACTTCTGTGTCTTTGCTTTGGTCCAGTTGTGCCGACTTCTCCTACATTGTGCGTTGTCCTTCCCTTCACCAGAGTTGACACTTGCCTACTATCTAGTTAGTGATTTACTCTCTCCCTCCTCCCCATCCTCATAACCATCAAAGAATGCTTTTTTCTGTGTGTAAACCTTTTCTTGAGTTCTTAAAATAATGGTCTCATGCAACATTTGTTCTTTTGTGACTGACTTATTTCACTCAGCATAATGCCCTCCAGATTCTTCCATGTTGTGAGATGTTTCCCACATTCCTCATTGTTCTTTATTGTTGTGTAGTATTCCGTTGTGTGTATGTACCATAATTTGTTTACCTGTTCATCAGTTGATGAGCATTTAGGTTGTTTCCATCTTTTTGCTATTTTGAATAATGGTGCAGTGAACATGGATGAGCAGATGCCTATTCATGTGACAGCTCTTATTTCTCTAGAATGTATTCTTTTTTTTTTTTTAATTAATTTTTATTAAGCTTCAAGTGAACATTTACCATTCCAATCAGTCTGTCACATGTAGGTTTACATACATCATACTCTCTTCTCCCACTTGCTCTCCCCCTATTGAGTCAGCCCTTTCAGCCTCTCGTTTCGTGCCAATTTTGCCATCTTCCCTCTCTCTCTCTATCTTCCCATCCCCCCTCCAGTCAAGAGTTGCCAACACACTCTCCAGTGTCCACCTAATTTAATTGGCTCACTCTTTATCAGCATCTCTCTCCCCTCCACTGACCAGTCCTTTTCATGCCTGATGAGTTGTCTTCGGGGATGGTTCCTGTCCTGTGCCATCAGAAGTTCTGGGGAGCATTGTCTCTGGGATTCCTCTAATTGCATTCATATCATTAGGTATGGTCTTTTTATGAGAATTTGGGGTCTGTATCCCATTGGCCTCCTGCTCCCTCAGGAGATGTCTGTTGTGCTCCCTAGCAGGGCAGACATCAATTGTGGCTGGGCACCAACTAGTTCTTCTGGTCTCAGGATAATGTAGGTCTCTGGTTCATGTGGCCCTTTCTGTCTCTTGGGTTCTTAGTTGTCGTGTGACCTTGGTGTTCTTCCTTTGCCTTTGCTCCAGGTGGGTTGAGACCAATTGATGTATCTTAGATGGCCGCTTGTTGGCATTTAGGACCCCAGGCGCCACAATTCAAAGTGGGATGCAGAATGTTTTCATAATAGAATTATTTTGCCCGTTGACTTAGAAGTCTCCTCAAACCATGTTCCCCAGACCCCAGCCCCTGCTCCGCTGACCTTTGAAGCTTTCATTTTATCCCGGAAACCTCTTTGCTTTTAGTCCCGTCCAATTAGGCTGACCTTCCTTGTATTGTGTGTTGTCTTTCCCTTCACCCAACGCAGTTCTTATCTACTGATTGATCAATAAAAATCCCTTTCCCTCCCTCCCTCCCTCCCCCCTTTGTAACCACAAAAGTATGTGTTCTTCTCTGTTTTTTCTATTTCTCAAGATCTTATAATAGTGGTCTTATACAATATTTGTCCTTTTGCCTCTGACTCATTTCGCTCAGCATAATGTCTTCCAGATTCCTCCATGTTATGAAATGTTTCAGAGATTCGTCACTGTTCTTTATGGATGCGTAGTATTCCATTGTGTGAATATACCACAATTTATTTACCCATTCATCCATTGACGGACATCTTGGTTGCTTCCAGCTTTTTGCTATTGTAAACAGAGCTGCAATAAACATGGGTGTGCATATGTCTGTTTGTGTGAAGGCTCTTGTATCTCTAGGGTATATTCCGAGGAGTGGGATTTCTGGGTTGTATGGTAGTTCTATTTCTAACTGTTTAAGATAACGCCAGATGGATTTCCAAAGTGGTTGTACCATTTTACAATCCCACCAGCAGTGTATGAGAGTTCCAATCTCTCCGCAGCCTCTCCAACATTTATTATTTTGTGTTTTTTGGATTAATGCCAGTCTAGTTGGTGTGAGATGGAATCTCATCTTAGTTTTAATTTGCATTTCTCTAATGGCTAATGATCAGGAGCATTTTCTCATGTATCTGTTAGCTGCCTGAATATCTTCTTTAGTGAAATGTGTGTTCATATCCTTTGCCCACTTCTTGATTGGGTTGCTTGTCTTTTTGTGGTTGAGTTTTGACAGAATCATGTAGATTTTAGAGATCAGGCGCTGGTCTGAGATGTCATAGCTGAATATTCTTTCCCAGTCTGTAGGTGGTCTTTTTCCTCTTTTGGTGAAGTCTTTAGATGAGCATAGGTGTTTGATTTTTAGGAGCTCCCAGTTATCGGGTTTCTCTTCATCATTTTTGGTAATGTTTTGTATTCTGTTTATGCCCTGTATTAGGGCTCCTAGGGTTGTCCCCTATTTTTTCTTCCATGATCTTTATCGTTTTAGTCTTTATGTTTAGGTCTTTGATCCACTTGGAGTTAGTTTTTGTGCATGGTGTGAGGTATGGGTCCTGTTTCATTCTTTTGCAAATGGATATCCAGTTATGCCAGCACCATTTGTTAAAAAGACTATCATTTCCCCAATTGACTGACACTGGTCCTTTGTCAAATATCAGCTGCTCATACATGGATGGATTTATATCTGGGTTCTCAATTCTGTTCCATTGGTCTATGTGCCTGTTGTTGTACCAGTACCAGGCTGTTTTGACTACTGTAGCTGTATAATAGGTTCTGAAATCAGGTAGAGTGAGGCCTCCCACTTTCTTCTTCTTTTTCAGTAATGGCTTTGCTTATCCGGGGGTTCTTTCCCTTCCATATGAAATTAGTGATTTGTTTCTCTATCGCCTTAAAATATGACATTGGTATTTGGATTGGAAGTGCATTATATGTACAGATGGCTTTTGGTAGAATAGACATTTTTACTATGTTAAGTCTTCCTATCCATGAGCAGGGTATGTTCTTCCACTTAAGTATGTCCTTTTGAATTATCTTGTAGCAGAGTTTTATAGTTTTCTTTGTATAGGTCTTTCACATCCTTGGTAAGATTTATTCCTAAGTATTTTATCTTCTTGGGGGCTACTGTGAATGGTATTGATTTGGTTATTTCCTCTTCGGTGTTCTTTTTGTTGATGTAGAGGAATCCAAGTGATTTTTGTATGTTTATTTTATAACCTGAAACTCTTCCAAACTCTTCTATTAGTTTCAGTAGTTTCCTGGAGGATTCCTTAGGGTTTTCCATGTATACGATCATGTCATCTGCAAATAGTGATAGCTTTACTTCCTCCTTGCCAATCTGGATACCCTTTATTTCTTTGTCTAGCCTAATTGCCCTGGGTAGGACTTCAAGTACAATGTTGAATAAGAGTGGTGATAAAGGGCATCCTTGTCTGGTTCCTGTTCTCAGGGGAAATGCTTTCAGGTTCTCTCCATTTAGAGTGATATTGGCTATTGGCTTTGCATAGATGCCCTTTATTATGTTGACGAATTTTCCTTTAATTCCTATTTTGGTAAGAGTTTTTATCATAAATGGGTGTTGAACTTTGTCAAATGCCTTTTCTGCATCTATTGATAAGATCATGTGGTTTTTATCTTTTGTTTTATTTATGTGATGGACTACATTAATGGTTTTTCTGATATTAAACCAGCCTTGCATACCTGGTATAAATCCCACTTGATCAGGGTGAATTATTTTTTTGATATGTTGTTGGATTCTATTGGCTAGAATTTTGTTGAGGATTTTTGCATCTATGTTCATGAGGGATATAGGTCTAAAATTTTCTTTTTTTGTAATGTCTTTACCTGGTTTTGGTATCAGGGAGATGGTAGCTTCATAGAATGAGTTGGGTAGTATTCCGTCTTGTTCTATGCTTTGAAATACCTTCAGTAGTAGTGGTGTTAAGTCTTCTCTGAAGGTTTGGTAGAACTCTGCAGTGAAGCCGTCTGGGCCAGGACTTTTTTTTGTTGGGAGTTTTTTGATTACCGTTTCAATCTCTTTTTTTGTTATGGGTCTATTTAGTTGTTCTACTTCTGAATGTGTTAGTTTAGGTAGGTAGTATTTTTCGAAGAATTTATCCATTTCTTCTAGGTTTTCAAATTTGTTAGAGTACAATTTTTCACAGTAATCTGATATGATTCTTTTAATTTCATTTGGCTCTGTTGTGATGTGGTCCTTCTCGTTTCTTATTCGGGTTATTTGTTTCCTTTCCTGTTTTTCTTTAGTCAGTCTAGCCAATGGTTTATCAATTTTGTTAATTTTTTCAAAGAACCAGCTTTTGGCTTTGTTAATTTTTTCAATTGTTTTTCTGTTCTCTAATTCATTTAGTTCAGCTCTAATTTTTATTATTTGTTTTCTTCTGGTGCCTGATGGTTTCTTTTGTTGCTCACTTTCTGTTTGTTCAAGTTGTCGGGACAGTTCTCTGATTTTGGCTCTTTCTTCTTTTTGTATGTGTGCATTTATCGATATAAATTGACCTCTGAGCACTGCTTTTGCTGTGTCCCAGAGGTTTTGGTAGGAAGTATTTTCATTCTCGTTGCTTTCTAAGAATTTCCTTATTCCCTCCTTGATGTCTTCTATAACCCAGTCTTTTTTCAGGAGGGTATTGTTCATTTTCCAAGTATTTGATTTCTTTTCCCTAGTTTTTCTGTTATTGATTTCTAGCTTCATTGCCTTGTGGTCTGAGAAGATGCTGTGTAATATTTCGATGTTTTGGATTCTACCAAGATTTGTTTTGTGACCTAATATGTGGTCTATTCTAGAGAATGTTCCATGTACACTAGAAAAAAAAGTATATTTTGCAGCAGTTGGGTGGAGAGTTCTGTATAAGTCTATGAGGTCAAGTTGGTTGATTGTTGTAAGTAGGCCTTCTGTGTCTCTATTGAGCTTCTTACTGGATGTCCTGTCCTTCTCCGAAAGTGGTGTGTTTGAAGTCCCCTACTATAAATGTGGAGGTGTCTATTTCGCTTTTCAATTCTGTTAAAATTTGATTTATGTATCTTAAATTGCAGCCCTGTCATTGGGTGCGTAAATATTTAATATGGTTATATCTTCCTGATCAATTGTCCCTTTTATCATTATATAGTGTCCTTCTTTATCCTTTGTGGCGGATTTAAGTCTAAAGTCTATTTTGTCAGAAATTAATATTGCTATTCCTCTTCTTTTTTGCTTATTATTTGCTTGATATATTTTTTTCCATCCTTTGAGTTTTAGTTTGTTTGTGTCTCTAAGTCTAAGGTGTGTCTCTTGTAGGCAGCATATAGATGGATCATGTTTCTTTATCCAGTCCGTGACTCTCTGTCTCTTTATTGGTGCATTTAGTCCATTTACATTCAGCGTAATTATAGATAAATAAGTTTTTAGTGCTGTCATTTTGATGCCTTTTCATGTGTGTTGTTAGCCTTTTCATTTTTCCACATACTTTTTTGTGCTGAGACGTTTTTCTTAGTAGATTGTGAGATCCTCATTTTCATAATGTTTAACTTTATGTTTGTTGAGTCGTTACGTTTTTCTTGAGTTATGGAATTGATATTCCCTTTTGTGGTTACCTTATTATTTACCCCTATTTTTCTAAGTAAAAGCCTAACTTGTATCGTTCTATATCACCTTGTATCACTCTCCATCTGGCAGTTCAGTGCCTCCTATATTTAGTCCCTCTTTTTGATTATTGTGATCGTTTATCTATTGATTACCATGATTTCCTGTTATGTGTATTATTTTGTTTATTTATTTTTTAGAATTAATCTTTGTTTTTGTGCTTTCCCTATTCGAGTTGCGTTGATATCAGGATGTTCTGTTTTATGACCTTGTATTGTGCTGGTACCTGATATTATTGGTCATCAGGGCAAACAATCTCCTTAAGCATTTCTTGCAGTCTTGGTTTAGTTTTTGCAAATTCTCTAAACTTGTGTTTATCTGTAAATATCTTAATTTCTCCTTCATATTTCAGAGAGAGTTTTGCTGGATATATGATCCTTGGTTGGCAGTTTTTCTCCTTCAGTGCTCTGTATACGTCGTCCCATTCCCTTCTTGCTTGCATGGTTTCTGCTGAGTAGTCTGAGCTTATTCTTATTGATTCTCCCTTGAAGGAAACCTTTCTTTTCTCCCTGGCTGCTTTTAAAATTTTCTGTTTGTCTTTGGTTTTGGCAAGTTTGATGATAACATGTCTTGGTGTTTTTCTTTTTGGATCAATCTTAAATGGGGTTCGATGAGCATCTTGGATAGATATCCTTTTGTCTTTCATGATGTCAGGGAAGTTTTGTGTCAGGAGTTCTTCAACTATTTTCTCTGTGTTTTCTGTCCCCCCTCCCTGTTCTGGGACTCCAATCACTCACAAGTTATCCTTCTTGATAGAGTCCCACATGATTCTTAGGGTTTCTTCATTTTTTTTAATTCTTTTATCTGATTTTTTTTCAGCTATGTTGGAGTTGATTCCCTGGTCCTCCAGAAGTCCCAGTCTACATTCTGATTGCTTGAGTCTGCTCCTCTGACTTTCTATTGCGTTGTCTAATTCTGTAATTTTATTGTTAATCTTTTGGATTTCTACATGCTGTCTCTCTATGGATTCTTGCAACTTATTAATTTTTCCACTATGTTCTTGAATAACCTTTTTGAGTTCTTCAACAGCTTTATCAGTGTGTTCCTTGGCTTTTTCTGCAGTTATCCTAATTTCATTTGTGATATCTTTAAGCATTCTGTAAATTAATTTTTTATATTCTGTATCTGATAATTCCAGGATTTTATCTTCATTTGGGAAAGATTTTGATTCTTTTGTTTGGGGGGTTGGAGAAGCTGTCATGGTGTGTTTCTTTATGTGGTTTGATATGGACTGCTGTCTCCGAACCATCACTGGGAAACTAGATTTTCCAGGTAATCAGCTAAAAAAAAATGCAGTCAGATCCCTATCTGAATTCTCCTTCTGGCTCAGGGTATTCGGATGTTAATGGAGCCGCCTGGGGAGGGTGGGGGAGGGATCAGAAAGCTAGGCGTGTAGCACCACAGAATATAGAGCTGATCCCTGCGTTCATGCTGCGCCCCCGTCCGCCAGAATTCCGGCAGGACGGCTCCCCGGCTGGGACGCTACTCTCCCTGCTGCAAGATCAGTCACTTCCTCCCGGGGATTTCTTCCTCCTGTGCGCCGCACCGCTGGCGCGAACTGAGTGGGCGTGGCCCTCACGAACAGCTGGGCCCGCCTCCGGGGTCTATTTAGGGGAATGCGCTCACACCCCGCCCGCTCTCGCCAAGATCCCAGCAGGACGGCTCCCCAGCTGGGACGCTGCTCTCCCCAGTCCAAGATCAGTCACTTCCTCCCGGGGATTTCTCCTTCCGGTGCGCCGCACCGCTTGCGCGAACTGAGTGTGCGTGGCCCTCATGAACAGCTGGGCTCGCCCCCAGGGTCTATTCAGGGGAATGCGCTCACACCCCGCCCGCTCTCGCGAAGATCCCAGCGGGACGGCTCCCCGGCTGGGACGCTGCTTTCCCCGCTCCGAGACCAGTCACTTCCGGGGATTTCTCCCTCCGGTGCGCCGCACCGCTCGCGCGATCTGGGTGGACGTGGCCCTCACGAACATCTGGGCGCTCCCCCTGGGGTCGCTTTAGGGAAATATAGGTGATCCCCATGCTCGCGCCTTGCCCGCCTCCCGCCAAACTCCCGGCGGGACGGCTCGCCGGCTGGGACACTGCTCTCCCCGCTCCAAGATCAGTCACTGCCTCCCGGGTGTTCCTCCCACCAGCTGCGCCACTACGCCGCCCGCGCCAACCAGCTAGACTTCCTCCCGGGATGGGTTCGTTGGGGGGGAGGTAGGGCTGGGCCCCTTGTCTGTGCCGTCTGCCCCCCTGCCTCTGCCCCAGCCCGGGCTCCGAAGGTCACCTGCCTGGTACGCTGGCTCTTAGTTCTGAAAACGATCGCTGTCTGCCCGTATTTGTTTGTTCTCCATCTCTAAGTCTGTGTTTGTTGTTCAGAGTTCGTAGATTGTTATATATGTGATCGATACACTTGTTTTTCCGAGTCTTTGTTGAAAGAGGGATCCGCGGTAGCGTCCACCTAGTCCGCCATCTTGGCCCCCTCTAGAATGTATTCTTAAGAGTGAGATTGCTGGATCGCATGGTATTTCTATTTCTAGCTCTTTAAGGAAGCACCATTTTCCAAAGTGGTTGTACTATTTTACATTCCCACCAGCAGTGCATTAGAGTCCCAGTCTCCTTGTAACCTCTCCAGTGTTTATTATTTTGTGCTTTGTGGATTAGTGCCAACATTGTTGGGATGAGGTGGTATCTCGTTTGATTTGCATTTCTCTAAAGGCTAATGATGGCTAGCATTTCCTCATGTATCTGTTGGCCGCCTGAATATCTTCTTTGGTGAAGTGTCTGCTCATGTGCTTTGACCAATTTTTAATTGAATTGTTTGTATTTTTGTTGTTGAGGTGTTGAAGTTTTCTATAACTTTTAGAGATTAGTCCTTTGGCAGATAGGTTATTGCCAAATTTTTTTTCCCAGTGTGTAGGTACACTTTACTGTTTTGGAGAGGTCTTTTGATGGACATAAGTGTTTAATTTTTAGGAAGCCCCAGTCGTTTAGTTTATCTTCTGCTGTTTGTCCATTTTAGTTATGCTTGATATTATCTATTTATGCCATAAATTAGGACCCCCATGTTTACCCCTGTTTTTTCTTTCATGATCTTTATAGTTTCAGGTTTTACGTTTAGGTCTTTGATCCATTTTGAGTTACTTTTTATATATGGTGTGATGTGTGAATCCTGTTTAATTTTTCTGCAAATAGATATCCAGTTGTTACTTTACCATTTGTTGAAGAGACTTTCTCTTCCCCATTTAATGGATTTTGGCTGTTTGTCGAAGATCAGATGCCCATATGTGGGTGGATTTTCTATGGGGTTCTCAGTTCTGTTTCAATGATCTATGTGTCTATCATTATACCAGTACCAGGCTGTTTTGACTGCCATGGTTATATAATAGGTTCTGAGACTGGGAAGTGTGAGGCCTCCTAGTTTGTTCCTCTTCTTCAGTAGTGCTTCACTTATCTGGTTTCTTTTTCCTTTCCATATAAAGTCGGTGATTAGTGTTTCCATCTCTCTAAAGAATGTTGATGGAATCTGAATCGGGATTGCATTGTATCTATAGAGGGGTTTGAGTAGTGTTGACATTTTTACAATGTTACATCTTCCTGTCTATGAGCATGGTGTGTTCTTCCATTTATGTAGGTCTCTTTTGGTTTCTCGCAGTAGTATTTCGTAGTTTTCTTTGTATAAGTCTTTTACATCCCTGATAGGTTTATTCCTAAGTATTTTATCTTTTGGGAGCTTTGTAAATGGTATTGTTTTCCTGATTTCCTTTTTGGAGCTCTCTTTGTTAGTGTAGAGGAATCTGATTTTTCCTTGTTGGTCTTATACCCTGCCACTTTGCTGAATCCTTTTAGTAGTTTCAGTAGCTTTCTTGTAGACTCTCTGGAATTTTCTGTGTATAGGATTATATCATCTGCAAATAGGGTAGTTTTACCTCTTCCTTACCAATTTGGATGCCTTTTATTTCCCTTTCCTGTCTTATTACTCTGGCTAGGACTTCCCTTATGATATTGAATAAGAGTGGGTGATAAAGACCATCCTGAATACATCCATAGTATTCTGTTGTTATCCTGTCCCGTTCTTGTTATCAAAAGTGAGTGCTTCCAGTCTCTCTCCATAGAGAATAATGTTGGCCGTTGGTTTCGTACGTATACCGTTAATTATGTTGAGGAATTTCATTTCTGTTCCTATTTTGCTGAGAGCTTTTATCAGGAATGGGTGTTGGATTTTTTCAAATGCCTTTTCTGCATCAATTGATATGATCTATATGTGGTCCTTTTACTTTATTTTATTAATGTGGTATATTACGTTGATTGATTTTCTAATGTTGAACCATCTTTGCATCCTTGCATACCTGGTGTGAATCCCACTTGCTCATGATGTTTTTGACATAGTGTTGGAATCTGTTGGCTACATTTTGTTAAGAATTTTTGTGTCTATGTTCATGAAGGGATACTGGTCTATAATTTTCTTTTTTTAGTGGTATCTTTGCTTGGGTTTGGTATCAGGGTTATGCTTGCTTCATAGAATGAATTTGGGGATATTCCAGCCTTTTCTGTGTTCTGGAATAGTTTGAGTAGAATTGTCGGCTCTTCTCCAAATGCGTGGTAGAATTCTCCAGTGAAGCCGTCTTGGCCAGGGCTCTTTTTTGCTGGGCCTTTTTTTTTTTAGCAACCTCTTCAATTTTCTTCGTTTGTTATGGGCCTGTTCTAAGTTTCTACCTCAGTTCGTGTTAGTTTAGGTAGTGTGTTTCTAGAAATTTGTCCATTTCTTCCTAGGTTTTTTAATTTGTTGTAATACAGTTCTTAATAGTATTCTGTTATTATTCTTTTTATTTCATTTGGTTCTGTTGTAACATCACCCATCTCATTTCCTATTTGTGTTATTTGCATCTTCTCCTTCTTTTCCTTTGTCAATTTGGCCAGTGGTTTGTCAGTTTTATTAATCCTTTCAAAGAACAGACTTCTAATCTGGTTGAGTCTTTCTGTTTCATTTATTTCTGTTGTAATCTCTATTATTTCCTTTCTTCTGGTGACTGGGCTTTTTTTTCTTTTTTGCTGCGCTTTTTCTACTTACTGAAGTTGTAGGGTTAAGGTGTTGATTTTGACTCTTCCTTTTTGATGTCTGCATTTATTGCCATGAACTGACCTCTGAGCACTAACTGTATTTGCTGTGTCCCCAAGATTTTGGTATGTTGTGTTTTCATTCTCATAGATACTAGGAGTTTTTTATTTCTTCTCTTACCGTGTGGTATTTAAGTAGGGTGTTATCTGGTTTCCATGTATTTGATTTTTTTCTTGTTTTTCCTGTTACTGGTTTGTAATTTTATAGCATTGTGATCTGAGAAGATGCTTTGTATATCAGTGTTTTTTAATTTATCGAGGCTTGCTTTGTGGCCTAACATATGTTCCATTCTGGAGAATGATCCGTGTGCACGGGAAAAGAACGTGTACTGTGCTGTTGTTGGGTGGAGTGTTTTGTATATGCCTATGGTGGATTGTGTGTTTAGATCTTCTATATCTTTTTTGAGTTTCTTTTTTTTTAATGTGGTTTAAGTGAAAGTTTACAGTTCAAGTCAGTTTCTCATACAAAAACTTACACACACACAAAAATATGGAATGCTTCATGAATTTGAGTGTCATCCTTGCACTGGGGCCATGCTAATCTTCTCTGTATCATTCCAATTTTAGTATATGTGCTGCCAAAGTGAGCACTTGAGTTTCTTTATAGTTGTCCTGTCCTTCATCAAAAATGGTGCATTAAAGTCTTCTACTCTTACTGTGGAGTTGTTTTTCTTTTCAATTATGTTAAAGTTTGTTTTATGTATTTTGGAGCTCTTTCTTTGGGTGTGTAGATATTTATTATGGTTTTGTCCTCTTATTGGATTGATTGTTTAGTCATTATATGTGTTTCCTTGTCTCTTATGCTAATTTTTTTCCTTAAAGCCTGTATCATCAGAGATTAATATTGCCACTCCTGCTTTTCTTGGTTACGATTTGCTTTGATGTATTTTTTCCATCCTTTGATTTTTAGCTTATTTTTATCTTTGTGTCTAAAGCGTGTCTCTTGTAGGCAACATATTGAATGGTCATGTTTTCTTATCCATCCTGCCATTTTCTCCCTCTGACTGGTGTGTTTAGTCCATTCACATTCAGTATAGTTATCGATAAAACAAACCAAACCCACTGCCGTCAAGTCGATTCCGACTCATAGTGATCCTATAGTTATCAATAGGTATACATTTACTGCTGTTATTTTGTTGTGCTTTTTTGTTTGTTCGTGGTGCTGATGATTTCTTTGTTTCATATACTTTTTCTGTGCTGAGTTCTTTTTGTTTATAAATTTTCGTTTCTTTCATTGCTGTTGATTCTGTTTTTACAGAGTCTTTATGGATTTCTTCTTTTTTATTTTCTTGAGAAGGTTTATTAATTTTCTTTATGGTTACCCTGAAATTTACTTTTGTCTTCCTACGTTTAAAACAGTCTGTTCTTTGCTGATACGACCTTAACTTCCTCTCCATATGGAAGTTCTGTAACAACACCATTTATTCATTCTTTTTGTTTTGAAGATGTCATCATTTATGAATTGACATCTCTGGTTTCCTATTTTCAGTCTTGTGGTTTTATTTTATTTTTGAAAATTTTTTATCTGGGTTGGTTTCTGAATAATGTTGTGTGTCTTAATATCAGGTTGTTGTCTGACATTGTTCTTTATCTGAAGGACTTCCTTTAGTATTTCTTGTAAAGTTGGTCTGGTTTTTACAAATTCCCTCAATTTCCATTTATCTGGAATTGTCCTGATTTCACCATCATATTTGAGTGACAGTTTTGCAGGATATATATTTCTTGGTTGGCAATTTTTCTTTCAGTGTTTTATATATATCATCCCATTGCCTTCTTGGCTTGCCTGCCTGTTTTCTACTGAGAAATCAAATCTTAGTCTTACTGGTTCCCCTTTGTAGGTAACATTTCGTTTTTCTTGAGCTCTTCTCACGTTTCTTTCTTTGTCTTTGGTTTTGGAAAGTTTGATTATAATATGTCTTAGTGGTTTTCTTTTCAGGTCTTTACTATTTGGGGCTTGTTGTGCTTCTTAGATGGATATCTCTTCTTCTTTCATGATATTAGGCAAATTTTCTGCCAGCAAATCTTCAAAAAATTTTTTCGTGCTTTTTGTGTGTGTGTGTGTGTGTCTCCTACTGTTCTGGAATTCCAATCACATGGAAATTATTCCTCTTGGTAGTGCCCCACATAACTCTTAGGCTTTCTTCATTTTTTTGTGTGTTTGTTCTTCTAACAGATTGGTATCAAGGGATTTGTCCTCTATTTTGCTGATTCTGTTTTCCATTGATTAAATTCTAATCCTTTGTCCTTCCAATGCACTATATATTCTGAAATTTTAGTTATAAGCTTCTGGATTTCTAGTTGCTGTTTTTCTGAGTTTTCTAATTGTCTATTTTGTCATTTTGTTCTTATATTGTTTTCCTGAGTTGTTCTAGAGTTTCATCTATGTTTCCCTTGATTTTGTCATTGTTTTTGTTGATTTCTTGGACAGCCCTATGTGTGTCTTTTGAATTCCTTAGTAGGTAGTTCCATTACCATTTCTTCCCCAGAGAGGTTTCCTCGCTCTATATTTTGGTCATTTACTGGAGCCATCATGACCTGTTTCTTTACGTGATTTTATATTGTCTGTTGTTTCTGAGATATTAGGGTGTTATTATATTTATTTATTTTATGTTTGCTGTGTGCTGCTTTTTTGTTAGGTTTTGTTTTGATGTGTCCAGGTAGGCAGGACGAGCGTGCTACTGTAGTCGCTACTCTGATTGCACTAGAGCACTTGCCACCTGTCTCCGGGTCGATGGGGTAATGGCTGGGTGTATGAGCTTAGGTCTCTGTTCGCTGGTCTTGTTGGGGCGGTTGAGGGCATGTTTGATGGACACTGGCTGCCATCTGTCCTTGGTCCAGTGGTACAAAAGCAGGCAGTGGCACTCCATGAGTGTGTGCGGCAGCAGGTGTGGTCAGTGTGACTGGCTAGTGGGGGCACAGTCACCGCCTTCCACTAGGTGGGGGAGGTGCATGGCGGATGGGTGGGTGCACAGTTGCGTTCCTGCTGCCTCTTGCACTGAGGTGGGGGGTACGAGTGGCAGGCTGTTGTGTGTGCAGTCATGCGCTTGCTGCCTCTTGTTGGGCCGAGGGGGAAGAGGGTGAACGGAGGGAGGGAGTGGCAGGCAGGTACACGTGAGGTCATGCTGCTGCTGTCTCTGTCCTGGTGGGGAGAAAGAAAAGTGGGGAGGGAGCGGTGGCCATACGTGCGTGTGGTTATCCTGCGACCACCTCTCACCAGACCAAGTAAGGTACGGGCCACAGGTATGTATGTGTGCACAGTTGCCACCCTTCGCCAGGTGGCGGGGAAGGGAGGTGAGCGGCAGGTGGGTGGGTGGGTGAACAGCTGTGTCGCCTCCGCCTCTCACCAGGCGGGGGAAGAGAGTAGTAAGCAGTGCATGTGCGATTGCTCACTGCTGCCACCTCTCACCAGACGAGAAGAGGTGGATGGGAGCTCAGCTGGGTCAGCAGGCAGGATGGGCAGGGTGAACGCTCAGTGGGGTTTTTGGGCTGGGGGAGGGTGGCAGTTGGAGTGGTGGGGGGGGTGGTTAGGGCTGGGTAGAGGAAAGAGGGGAGGCTCGTACCTTATTCACCAGTGGTCAGGGCTGTGATGGGGGAGTTTGTGCCACTAATCAACAGGAGGGTGGGGGAATGGAGAACATACTCCTGTCACTGGACAAGGGTGCCTGGAGTTTCCCTGTTGGCTAACCGGGACCTTATTTCACTCCTCGTATATCTACACAGTCACTTACTCTGTGTCCTGTTGGGAGATTCTGTGCAGTTGCCGGCTGTGCTCCTCACCGAGACTGCTGCTATGTTTGTCTCAAGATGGCCACGCTGTGCCAGACCGGCTGGCAGGGCCCCCTCTGTTCTGTCTTCTCATTCATTGTTTTCAGTCAGTTTCTTCTTCCAGTCAATGTTCAGTCTAGTTCCTTATCCTTTCATTTAATGCTCAGGGTTCCAGGCTTGTCATCTGTATCTGTTTCACTTGCTTCCTCAGGCCTTTGCTGTGGAGGGATAGCATGGTGTGTCTGACTAAGCCACCATGTTGGTCCGAAGTCCCATTGTTCATATACAACTCTTAAATCAGTTAGGTCTGGGTAAATGTTAATATTGGAACGTAAGGCTAATGATTCCTAAAATGAATTTTGGAAACCAAAGAAAAAAAGGTAAATTTTTACTTTAGTAAGAAGCTCTTGTTTTAAGAGTTTATAGTTATAATGGACATACTTTTTTTTGTTATAGTTGGTAGTGTCCTTACTTCTGTGCCTTTTGGACTGGATCATGGCCTTACCTCTAAAGACACTACTCCAACCTATCCATACTACAGGAGCAGAAAATGATAAAACAGAAAAATCTGTTCTCAATTGCATTTATAAGGTAAATTTTCTTGCTTTATGATTTATTTATTAAGTAACGAAGGGTTTTTTTAAACCTAAAGAAAAAACATTTCTTAGTATTACATTTTCATTGTTTTAGAGCTTAGATATTTTTAAGAATGTAGATTTGTCTTACATTACTTAAGGTACTTAAGAGTAATTAAAAAGAATTTCCTATTAGACACTGTTATTTCAGTTTTTAGAGGAGTCAGGCCTTGGTTGAATAGATAATCATTAGTTAAATTTACCCATTCTTCTTTTTAAGGTGTATTAAATTTTACTTCGTAGAGCTAAGTTATAAAATATTAAAAATTTTTGCTAAGCTCTACTGTTACCAGTTGACTTTTTTTTTCTCTGTAGACGTTTATTCATATTTAAAAAGAAACTTGGTATGTTTCTCTCCCTACTATATTTTCAGGTTTTACATGGGTGTGTTTATGGAGCTCAATGTTTTAGCAATCCAAGGTATTTTCCGATAAGTCTCTCTGACTTGGCATCAGTAGATTATGATCCTTTCATGCATTTGGAAAGTCTGAAAGAGCCTGAACCTCTACACTCTCCTGATTCAGAACGGTCTTCTAAACTCCAACCAGTAACAGAAGGTAAAATGAATTTTCTTCAAGACAGCATTTTTGCTTGGGTTCTTTTGAGGTATGATTTGAAGCCATGTGTAGGAATAATGGAGAACGAACTATGTCTTACCTTGTACTTGTTTACCTGACCGTGTGTCTTAGGATGCAAGTAAAGATATGAAGTTAAGAGGTCAGGGAAGTGTGGAACTAGAGTTTGGTGTTGACCACAGTTGGAAATAGTTTGCCTAGAACACAAATGTACAAGTGAAATAAGAATATAGCATTTAAATTATAGTTCAGATATAATAGAGATATGTAGTAAAATACAGAATAGCAAAAGAATTTAGACAATAACTGATACAGGCAGCTTATTAATTATCTCTTTAGATTTGGCATAATAAAATAGAGGGTTTATTTTACTTAAAAATAAAATAATGTAAAAAGATTAGTTGCTTTTTGCATTTTTTAGCGGTATAAAATGGTCAGATTTTGGTTAAATACAGTATAGAATATTTCTTAATGCAATGGAATTTACTTATGTAAAAGGAAGTTTTAGTGTATTTCATACAAAATTTATTTTACCCATATTAAACAGTCACTGTAAAAGAAGCAAAGAAAAAAAAGAAATATATGAGTTTAATATCGGTACCACATACTTTGTGTAATGCTCTTCTCTAAATGTAGTTAAGTTGTTCCCTTTAGACTTCCTTAAAGGTATAAGGACCAGATAAATACAGAACCTTTTAGAAACAGCTGTGAGCTAACAGCAGGTGATTATGTAGTTCGTAGTGACTACTGTGCTGTGGTTTTGTTTTTGTTTTTTAATGTGGCAAAAATGACTAATCATTGTGCCCTTGTCTAAGGCATGCTTCATCATCTTCAAGTACTTTTTTGGCCAAAGAATTCTAAACATGGTGTGTTCCTAATAAGCTCAGTATTGGATTGAACAAGTTCTGATTTGAAAACTATTGGCAGGAGCAGCTACAATTATTAAATTTACTAAAGAATAAAGCAAGGTACTAAAGTTGGCTTTTTGACAAATGGCAGTAGTCTTACTAGCAAAAAGTTATCATTTGCAGGGTCAGAGTGAAAGGAGGCTCCAAAGGATTCATTTTGTCCTAATTATAGTTTCACCTACACAGATTATGCAAAGCTAATATTTAAAGCATTTGCCAAAATTAACTTCCTCTGCATGCTCTATTATAGTGCAGTGAATTGCAGCAGCTTTTTATGCCTTGCTGCTTTTGTATCCCATAATCATCTGTAATTATGGGTTTGCTGCAAATGCTGTAGGGTTTGTTTAATCTGACAATCTGAAAAGACAACCCTGAATAGACTTATTTAAATGAATGCTTGTTACACAGAGCCTTAGAAGCATCGATATCTTCATTTTGCATTTTCTTACAAGGCTTCTTATTTTAGCATTTCATTTTGAATTTCTAAATTAGAGTTTCATATGTCTTCTTAAATCTAAGCAGATTAAGTAGGAGAGAGATATGTATGGTCTATAGTTTGTAGCTCAAAAATAAATCTAATTGCCCAATTTGCAATTGAGAGATTTTTATTCCTGTATATAAATTTAGAGAAGCAACTTAGAAAAGAAAATGCTTTAACTATATCTCAAATCTAAATTTATGTTTTTTAAGTATTCTCTGTATTAATAATTACAACAAATTTGCTAAAGAAGCTCATTTAAACTTCATTCCCACTGTTTCTTCCTTTAGGAGAGAATGTGTAGGATGGACCAGTACCTGGGCTTGGAGTCTTATGTTTTTGAGTTTTAAATATTTCATTTATTTTTTTTCCTAAAAATTTACCCTTGAAATATTTTTTCCTTCTTTTTATTTTAATTTTGGTGGAAATATACACAGCAAAACATATACCCATTCATTAGTTTCTACCTGAACAATTCAATGACATTGGTTACATTCTTCACGCCTCGTCACCATTCCCCACTCACACTGTTTCACTACCGTTGACCTAGACTTACTACACCAGAAAAAGGACAAAATGGCAAATATTGTATTATATATAATTTTACAATAATTATAACAACCAAAAAAAGAAAAGAGTTGCTGATGCTACTTAACTTGCTGATGCTTCTTAAATACATCCAAATGCCTCATGGGATTAGTTGTGTTGGTTCAAAGGCAAAGGGTCATGCTTCATTCTGTCCAGCTCATTGCCGTAATACTGTTTTTAGAATTATTGTTCCACCGCCTAGTTCGGTAAGTAGTGCCTGGAGTCTTAAAATCTTGCATGCGGCTATCCAGGATATAACAATTGGTCTCTGTTCTCCTGGAGCAGCAGAGGAAAAAGGAAATCTAGGAAGCAGAGAAGAAACTGGACTGCAGATCTAACTGCTTCCATGAACTACTGCCTTCTTAGACATGAGACCAGAAGAACTAGATGGTGCTAAATGTTCTGATCAAGCAATCAGTAGCTGAGTCCTGATCAAAAGGGTAAAAATTGTGGAGCAGAATTTCAAATTTTTACAGAATCCAGACTTAGTGGACCTATTGAGACTGGAAGAGCCTCAAATCTATCGCTCTGAGAAAATCTTCAAACCATAAACCGAAGGTTTATGTTTTAGGGAAAAAGCTGACTCATTCTTTTAGTTAATATATAAGCAAGTTTGAAAAAGGAACTTGTAAGACCTATGCTACTTATAATGCTTTCAAAATTAGATAATTTAGATTACTTCTGTCCAGGTTTGTATATAATTTTAATTCACCTTTTCAAAGTGTATGTTATTCTTAGAGACAAGTGGAGTTCAAGGAGTTTTATGTGATTTGTCCATTATCACAGAGCAAGCCAGAAACAAAGTTGGAAACTTTTTTTTGCAAACTGTTTCTATTAAATCATACTCTCCCCCTTCTTCATACGGTAAACTTGTATGTAATATAAGAAAAGATCCACTGCTCGGCCTGAGTTACCTTTTTAAGTATATTACTGAAGAAACCAAACCAAAACCAAACCCACTACAATCAAGTCAATTCTGACTCATCATGACCCTATAGGACAGAGTAGAACTGCCCCATAGAGTTTCCAAGGAATGCCTGCTGGATTCGAACAGCTGACCTTTTGCTTAGCAGCTGTAGCACTTAACCACTACGCCACCAGGGTTTCCATCAAGAGGAAGGAAAAAAAAAAAAAGGGAATTTTTTTTTCTACCTCAAAAATATCTTTAAATTGTAAATTTTTGTACCATTTAAAATGTGATTTAATCTTAATTAGATAGGATTTTTCATTGATTCTGGTCATTTAGTAATTTATGCTAAGTAATTTCATTTTACTTGGATCCACGATCAACAGCCACGGAAGCAGCAGTCAGGAAATCAAAAGATGCATTGCGTTGGGTAAATCTGCTCCAAAGAACCTCTTCAAAGTGTTGAAGAGCAAAGATGTCACCCTGAAGGCTAAGGTGCACCTGACCCAAGCCATGGTATTCTCAGTTGCATCATATATGCATGTGAAAGCTAGACAGTGAATAAGGAAGACCGAAGAAGAATTGACGCCTTTGAATTGTGGTGTTGGCGAAGAATATTGAGTATACCATGGACTGCCAAAAGAACAAACAAATCTGTCTTAGAAGAAGTACAGCCAGAATGCTCCTTAGAGGCAAGGGTGGCAAGACTGCATCTTACATACTTTGGACATGTTGTCAGGAGGGATCAGTCCCTGGAGAAGGACATTATGCTTGGCAGAGTACAGGGTCAGCGGAAAAGAGGAAGACCCTCAAAGAGGTGGATTGACACAGTGGCTGCAACAGTGAGCTCAAGCATAACGATGATTGTAAGGATGGACGGGGCAGTGTTTCGTTGTGTTGTATATAGGGTCGCTATGAGTCGGAACCAACTTGACGGCACCTAACAACAACAACACTTTTTTTGAATTTACTGTACACAGAAAAAAAATCTTGAATTCATTGTTTCCATATATCACACTGATTTGCCAAAAGAAAAACATGGTGTTTAACAAAAGAGAAAAGTATGAAAATTAAAAATCTGGTACATGTTCAAATAACACTGAGCTGGGAAGCAAAAGACCAGCCCTAGTATAAAATCTCCTGATGGGCAAATCACTTTACTACTGTTAACTCACTTGTCCTTATGTACAAAATGAGGAGTACTGGCTAGATTATCTGTGAAGCCCCTTGCAGTGTGTAGAAATGACATGAGGGCAATGTCTGGCCTCCTCTAACTTCACAAGGAGAAAGGAGAATCAAGATCCACAGCCCAAGGCTGATTCCTTGAGGTGGAGGTCACGCCTCCGTTATCCACCGTTTTTACCAATTCTGACACTAACCGTCCCTCCCGCGGCACTCTCTACTTCTCTGCTGGGTTCAATAATTAATTGCAATGGCCACACAGAACTCACAGACCATACTTAAAATTATGAGGTTTATTAGGGAAGTAACAGGCTACAGTTCAGATTCAGGAACACTCAGGATACAGTTCTTCTATCAGGACAGCCTCTTCTAGCCGTGCTTGTAGGCACACGTCTCTGGCCCTCTGCCTCAGCCCAAAGACACTCAGCTTTCTCTCTCCGTGGACTGGAAAGCCTACTGTGCCATCTCCTGCTGCCGGATCTCTGCTGCGGGGTGATGCTGCCTTCAGTGTTACAGCTCTCCCTGTCTCCCTTCTCAGCACAGGGTCCCGGGTCCAAAGGACATTCTGGCTTCTGGCTGTTATTCCTTGGTGGCGGTGGGGTCTTCTCTTCCCTGCCTTTTGGGTGGCTTATTTCAAGCCCAGCAGGATGACAAAACTGACCAGTCCCCTTGGTGGGCCGCAATCACCCTATCACACGGTCCCACCCAGTCACTTAGGTGGGAGTTACAAGACCATGGCTAGAAAGGCCGCACAAAAGTGATCCTTCGTACTGCATAGCATGAACATTTATTACATTCTAAGTTATAATTAGAAAAGGGAAAGTAAACACTAGATTCAAACCACCCTTCTGTTTCTTGTCATCCAGTGACACGTATCTTTTTACTTTGCTTATGGTCTTGAAAAAGGATTGATTAAAGCTAATCATTTAATGTTGTCACCTAGTGTCTAATAACTGATTTCCAGAACTAGCCATAAAACATAATTAAAGAGCAGCTCAATATAACTGGAACTTTTTGCGTAAACTGAGAAATGTTCATATTTACATGTATGTGGGCATCTTCAGGTTAGGGCATCAATTGATAACAGTGCCAAAACAACAAACCAAACCCAGTGCCGTGGAGTCGATTCCGACTCATAGCAACCCTGTGGGTAGAAGATTAAAATGTCAATATTTCATAGCATTTCAAAATCAACCAAAGGCTAAAGAAAACAGTTCTTTTTTTTATACTTGGAGTAATGCAGAAGATGTTATTTGGTATTAATGGCATAGCACCTGGTTGGTTGGTGACTCTCTGGATCTACCCAGGGGTATAAGTGCTGGATCCCGGGGGCTATAGCCTTCAAAATGTAACATCACCTTCTTTTTTGTCTCTTTTTATCATACCAGCAGTGCGCAAGCTAACCTTCTCTTTTTTTATTTAAGTCTGTTTTATTAAGATATAATTTACATAAAGTAAAATTTATCCTCTCTTGGTAGGGAACTTTTTTATATCTTGATTATGGTGGTGGTTACAAATTGTATACAATTAATAAAATTCGTAACTTAAAATTGGGAAATTTATTGAACATAAATAATACTTTGATCATCAGGATATTCTCAATTTTATATTTATTCTGTCAAATCCATATTTATTCCAGCAGCTAAGTGATAATGTTCTCAACTGAATAACTTTCAGAGAATATAAACCATACTCAAAGCCACTCTGTTACCGTGATAGAACAATACAGGGACATGATCACTCTGTAATCATCTCTGAAACTAACTAGACAGGGACACTGTAAACATAGACACACAACTGAATATCCTCTTCTAACATGAGTGACTAGTGCTTCTTTCCAGCGACAACACTCCTCCCATCTCCTGGATAAAAAGTATCAAAATATGCATCACTGAATTGTCCCCACTGAATTGTACAACTCAGTACTGGCTTCCACATAAACCCTTCTAGAATCATACTGGTGGGCTTTGGCTAGTGGGCTATGATAAGTCATTTTCTATCTCCACTTGCACCCTCCTGCCTTTTCTCTCCTCTTCTGTCATGTTCCCCGTCTTCCTCCTACCCTACCCTCCCTTTTTTTCCTCCTTTGGATCTTAACATTAGAGATCTTGACTTTCCAGAACTCCTAATACTAAATTCTTTGAGGTTTTTTTCTTTTTACTGTTTTCTGTGATTAAAAAAAGTTTACTCAAGTGTACATGTTCCTTACCTGTTTGCCTTCTCTAATGTAATTAATGAAGGAAGGAAAAAAATGTTTCTTGCATATAACTAACTTCTCAGACTGATCCAAAAGATTACCATAGAAAACTATAATACAAAACCAGGCCAATAAAATATTTTCACCTTAAAATAAAGTTTTCTTGCCATATACTGGATACATTCATTTATTCACTGTTTAAATTGATCCTGACTTCTGAAGTTTAGTGGACAATGACTTTTCTCTGAAATACTTTCACGTCATCAATGAAAGCCAGAATTAAATGACATTTAAAGCATACTGTAAACTACATCTCTGAATCTGAACTCTACCGCTGATACAAGAAACTTATCAGATGGGTTAATTGCATTAGCTTTTTAATTTGCATGTTTAGTGATTTCAAATGACTGATAATACTTTTGATCCTTTTTTAAAGCTGTAATCTACATTCAAAAGCTTTAGTTTAAATTATGGATTCATAAGCAAAATTTTCAGAAAGGGCTTTCTTATAAAATAAAACTTCATCAAAGAATGGTTCTCTTATTTTATGCTGTCATTCCTATAGTATAGAATCTAAATTGAAAATATTAGTCTTTACTCAAAACTTGAATGTGGTTTTGACAATGTGATGAAATCCCCCTTTTTTGTCTAATATTTCATTGTGTATGACTTCCCAGGAAGCAGCAGTATTCTCACTCATTTATATTTTTTTTATTTCCAGTGAAAACTCAAATGCAACAGGGATTAATCTCTGTAGCAGCTCGAACTGTTATTACACACCTGGTAAATCACTTGGGCCATTATCCAATGAGTGGTGGTCCTGCTATGTTAACAAGTCAGGTATGTGAAAACCATGACAATCATTACAGTGAAAGTCCTGAACTTTCTCCAGAGCTCTTTGAGAGTCCGAATATCCAGTTCTTTGTGTTGAACAATACGACCTTAGTGTCCTGTATCCAGATCAGATCAGAGGAGAGTATGCCTGGAGGAGGACTGTCTGCTGGCCTTGCATCAGCCAATTCAAATGTCAGAATCATAGTACGTGATCTCTCTGGAAAATATTCATGGGACTCTGCCATCCTGTATGGACCACCTCCTATAACTGGTTTGTCAGAACCTACATCTTTCATACTTTCATCGTCTCACCATGAGAAGCCAGAAGAGCCTCCTACATCTAATGAATGCTTAGAAGATATAACAGAAAAAGATGGACTGTCCCTCCAGTTTAAAAGAGGATTTAGAGAAACTGTACCAACCTGGGATACAATAAGAGATGAAGAAGATGTTCTTGATGAGCTCTTGCAGTATTTAGGAGTTACCAGCCCCGAGTGCTTACAAAGAACTGGAATCTCACTTAACATTCCTGCTCCACAACCTGTGTGCATTTCTGAAAAACAGGAAAATGATGTTATTAACGCTATCCTTAAGCAACATACAGAGGAAAAAGAATTTGTTGAGAAATACTTCAGTGACTTAAACATGAAAGCTGTGGAACAAGATGAACCAACACCTCAGAAGCCTCAGTCAGCATTTTATTATTGCAGATTGCTTCTTAGTATATTGGGAATGAATTCCTGGGACAAAAGGTAAGGATAAAGGAAAATATATATATATTTTTTGCAATAGTCTTAGTCATTTTTTATCAAGCATTTTAGTCTCGGTTCTTTTCTTCACTGAGTTTTATCTGTCAATTGATTCTTTGACCAGTAGTCAGATTTTTTTTTTTAGCACTGAGTTATTTCAGTATTATGGGGAAAAAAAGGAGGTGAATCCAGCCAGTAAAGTAACTTAACGTTTTCAGGATGACTAATAGAACTGTCTAACGCAGAAATTATAGCTCATCTGATTGAAAGCCTTCTTAATTTTCCAACCTTCATGTAAGCCTAAAAAAATTTTTTTTATTGGACCAACAGCAATACGATCGTTTCTGGTTTGAATCAGGAATTAACTCAAGATTCAGGATCAAATCGAGAGAAGAGTCTGGTGCTTTTGTTTGTTTGTTTTACTATTTTGTTTTCTTACGCATGCCACAAAGCCTCATTAGAAACTTAAACACACAAAGCATTTAAGTAAGTAAGGTAGGAGTTAAACGAAGAGCACTGGACTTAAATCAGAAGACCTATGAGAGAGTCACTTAACCTCTGAGCCTTAGGCTGCAGTCTGCAAACAGGAGAATAATTCCTGATTCACATGGTGATAAGAATTAATGTACATGATCTAAATGTACACTAACAAGAATAATAGTAAAACTGTATACTAATGTAAAACATTATTAATATACATTTATTTTGAAATTTCTATGATAAAAAAGCTATAGAGAAGTGGTGGAAGAAGCATTACTTAATGTAATGTTTTATTCAATTTATAGTAGGAAGGGAGATCAGATATTATTGGATGAATCAATCTTAAAGTGATTCAAATGTATTTAAATCATTGAAGTGGAGTTTTACTTGCATGCTTAGTGTTTATAATATTACTTAATTTAAACCCTTCCATTTATTAGAAGGCACTATTCTCTGCCTTATGGGAAAGCCATCTTATATCAGGGATGCAGTTTGCCTTATGGTATGTCCAAATACAGGTAATTGCCAACTGGGTTATAGTATAAATGCATTCTACTCTTGTGTAGAGGGTTCATTTGTCAACTCTTAAGAAAAATTAAAGGTGGGAAACTACATTTTACCACAGCCAAGCATTGATTTAATTAACATAATTTGTACATATTTAGCCCCTATAGAACAGATTTGGTAAAATGTATACATTATTTCCAAATGTAAAATATTACAGATAAAACAAAGAAGGTAAATTCCACCTGGATTTCACTTGCTTTCTTGGTATGATTAGAGTTGTGAGCGTTTTATTTCTCATAAGGAACAACTGTCTCACATATTAGTATGAAGCTCTTAAGAAGGAACCTACATGCACTTTTACCATCACTCTGGATGTGAGTTTGAGAAATAGCATCTGCAAGGAAAAATTGAAGTGGCCAATAAATACGATACAATCCACTAGCAGAAATGTATAAGGGCCTGGGTAGAAATAATGACATATATTCTTTACATTTTTTTTAGGATCTGTTCTTCTTTGTGTTAGAAGTATGAAAAGGCAAGAAAAGTGTAAGAGTTGCATGAGTAGAGTGGAAAGTATTTCCGGGACTGTCATGTCATTCACTGCAAAGGTGATGAAAATGTTTATAAATCTCTCTGTTTAGGAGGAGCTTTCATCTCCTGAAGAAAAATGAAAAACTACTTAGAGAACTTAGGAACTTGGATTCAAGGCAGTGGTAAGTTGTTGAAAAATCTCGGTATTTATAACTAAAAAAAAAAAAACTAGCAACTATCAATTATTTCTGTTTATATGTAAATAATACTGTATTGTTGAATTATAACTTTTTCAGAAGAAACTAAATTTTATTTATACCTTAGAAATAATAAATTAATTTTTTTAGAAAAAGATAGGACTACATTAAAATATTTGGTGTCTTTGAATAGTTTATACCTTTTTGTGCATTTCAAGATCATTTTTTTAAATCGCAGAAAACTTACTGAACTTGTAAAATATCCTTTGGTTTTCCCATATTTAGGCATTTCAAATATACTATTTTTGATTAATCTAAGACTGGTATTTATATTAATCTAAGAGGTCCCAAGTGAAATGACTAGTGAATACAGGCTAATACCAACTAAAATTGTTGATGGGATGAAGAAGATGGATACAGTTCTCTATCAGATGAATGGATCTCTATATAATCTGGTTTTTCTTTAAGCTCTTGGATGTATATCCTTTTCCATGTAGGTTATGACGTACAATAAATTTTATATCATTTTAATGACTTCTAAGTTCTTAATGTATCTGAACAAGATTACCAGGGAAACTAGTAATAGAAATTAAAAAATATTACTTAACCAAATTTCCCGTAAGGTCAAACTATGTATATGCTTTACTTTTCTTACTAAACTCATAAAAATAAAATTTATCAAGAGGTGCTTTTTGGCAGTGTAGAGATACATTAGTAAAGCAACATTTTGGATATCATCATTGTTGAGAATGCCTGTATTTCTGAGATCTGAAATCCACACCTCCTTAACATCCATATTTCTTACCCTTTCACATCTTACGCACCTGCTGTTTTGATACTTCTGTGGTCTCCCCTATTTTGCTTTTCCTTTTTCCACAGTGGATCAGTCCACTTCTGACTTTACTTAACCATTCTGTCAGCAAGATCAACCACTGTCAATAGTTTTTAAAATACCGTATCTAGCACCCTCAACCCCACACATCTGTCCATTTGTTGTACTGTGGTGGCTTGCATGTTGCTGTGATGCTGGAAGCTATGCCACCAGTATTTCAAATACCATCAGGGCCACCTATGGTGGACAGGTTGCAGCTTGAGCTTCCAGACTAAAGCAAACTAGGAAGAAGGACCTGGCAGTCTACTTCTGAAAAAATTAGCCAGTGAAAACCTTATGAGTAGCAATGGAACATTGTCTGATATAGTACCAGAAGATGAGCCCCTCAGGTTGGAAGGCACTCAAAATACAACTGGGCAAGAGCTGCCCCCTCAAAGTAGAAAAGTAGAGTTGACCTTAATGACATGGATGGAGTCAGGCTTTCAGGACCTTCATTTGCTGATGAGGCACTACTCAATATGAGAAGAAATAGCTGCAAACATCCATTAATAATAGGAACTTGGAAAGTACGAAGTATGAATCCAGAAAAATTGGAAATCATCAAAAATGAAATGGATTACATAAACATTGATATCCTAGGCATTAGTGAGCTGAAATGGACTGATCTTGGCCATTTTGAATCAGACAGTCATAGGTCTGCTATGCCAGGATGACAAATTGAAGAGGAATCACATTGCATTTCATTGTCAAAAAGAACATTTCAGAATCTATCCTGAAGTACAACACTCTCAGAGATAGGATAATATCCATATGCCTACAAGGAAGACCAATTAATATGACTATTATTCAAATGAATGTATCAACCCCTAAGCCCAAAGATGAAGAAATTGAAGATTTTTACCAACTTTGCAGTCTGAAATTGATTAAACATGCAGCCTAGGTGCATTGATAATTACTGGTGATTGGAATGAAAAAGTTGAAAACAAAGAAGAAGTACTGGTAATTGGAAAATATGGCTTTGGTGATAGAAACGACTCCAGAGATCTCATGATAGAGTTTTGCAAGACCAGCAACTTCTTTGATGCAAATACCTTTTTTTGATAATGTAAGCGGCAGCTATACACATGGATCTCACTAGAGGGAATACGCAGGAATCAAATCGACTACATTTGTATGAAGAGACAATGGAAAAACTCTAATATCTTAAGTCAGAGCAAGGCCAGGGGCCAACTGCAGAGCAAACCATCCCTTGCTGATTTGCAAGTTTGAGTTGAAGCTGAAGAAAATTAAAACAAGTCCACGAAAGCCAAAGTACAATCTTGAGTATATCCCACTGAATTTAGAGACCATCTCAAGAATAAATTTGACACATTGCCCAATAACGGGCGAAGACCAGACGAGTTATGGAATGACATCAAGGACATCAGACAGGAAGAAAGTAGAAGGTTTTTAAAAAATCAGGAAAGAAAGAAAAGACCAATATGGATGTCAAAAGAGACTCTGAAACTTGCTCTTGAATAAATAGTTGTTAAGAGAATGGAAGAAATGGAGCTGCACAGAAGATTCCAAAGGGTGGCTGGAGAAGACAAAGTATTATAATGAAATGTGCAAAGACCTGGAGAGCTGAAAAACCAAAGTGGAAGAACACAGCATTTCTCAAACTGAAAGAACTGAAGAAAAAAATCCAGGCCTCGAGTAGCAATATTGAAGGATTCTATGGACAAAATATTGAACAACAGAGAAAGCATCAAAAGAAGATGGAAGGAATACACAGAGTCATTCTACCAACTTTGCTTGCCGAAAGTCAAGAAGACTTGAAGCACTTACTGATGAAGACCAAAGACTGCAGATATCAGTATGGAACACCTCAACATAAAGAAAACAAAAACCCTCACAACTTGACCAATAAGCAACATCTTGATAAATAGAGAAAATGTTGAAGCTGTCAAGGATTTCATTTTACTCGGATCCATAATCAATGCTCCTGGAAGCAGCAGTCAGGAAATCAAATGACATATTGCTTTGGGCAAATCTGTTGCAAAGGATCTCTTTAAAGATGTCACTTTGAGGACTAAGGTCCGCCTGGCCAAAGCTGGACAATGAATAAGGAAGACCAAAGACCAACTGACGACTTTAAATTATGGCGTTGGTGAAGAATATTGAATATACCATGGACTGCCAGAAGAACGAACAAATCTGTCTCAGAAGAGAGGTATAGCCAGAATGCTCCTTAGAAACGAGGATGGCGAGACTGTGTCTCACTTACTTTGGACTTGTTATCAGTCCCTAGAGAAAGACTTCATGCTTGGTAAAGTGAAGGTCAGCAAAAAAGAAGAAGACCCTCTACTAGAAGGATTGGCACAGTGGCTGCAAAGATGGACTCAAGCATAACAACGATTGTGAGGATGGTGCAGACTGGGCAGTGTTTACTTCTTTTGTACATCAGGTCTCTGTAAGGCGGAACTGACTCGATAGCACCTAACAGGAACAACATGTGGGATCAGATTGACAACATCAACTTGAAAAATTTGCTTGAAACCTTAGGGGGAGGTGAATTTGTGTTAATGGGAGAGGTACAACTCAGAAAAGGAGGGCGAGAGTGGTTGCACAATGGATTATCATTCCATGTATGGATAAACCATATTTTGCTTATCCATTCATCAGTTAATGGACATTTGGTGGTTTCCACCGTTTGCCTATTATAAAAAATGCTACTATAAACGTTTATGGACATATTTTTGTGTGGATATATGTTTTTATTTGTCTTGGGTATATACGTGTCTGTCAGTTTGTCGTACTATGGGGGCTTGTGTGTTGCCTTGATGCTGGAAGCTATGCCACTGGTATTCAGATACCAGCAGGGTCACCATGGAGGACAGGTTTCAGCTGAGCTTCCAGACTAAGACAGACTAGGAAGAAGGACCCGGCAGTCTACTTCTCAAAAGCATTAGCCAGTGAAAACCTTATGAATAGCAGCGGAACATTGTCTGATATAGTGCTGAAAGATGAGCCCCCCAGGTTGGAAGGCACTCAAAAGATGACTGGGGAAGAGCTGCCTCCTCAAAGTAGAGTTGACTTTAATGACGTGGATGGAGTAAAGCTTTCGGGACCTTCATTTGCTGATGTGGCATGACTCAAAATGAGAAGAAACAGCTGCAAACATCCATTAGTAATAGGAACACAGAATGTACGAAGTATGAATCTAGGAAAATTGGAAATCATCAGAAATGAAATGGAACGCATAAACAACGATATGCTAGGCATTAGTGAGCTGAAATGGACTGGTATTGGCCATTTTGAATCGGGCAATCATACAGACTGCTATGCTGGGAATGACAACCTGAAGAGAAATGGTGTTGTGTTCAGCTTCAAAAAGAACGTTTCGAGATCTATCCTGAAGTACAATGCTGTCAGTGATAGGATAATATCCATACGCCTGCAAGGAAAACCAGTTAATACGACTATTATTCTAATTTACACACCAACCGGTAGGGCCAAAGGTGAAGAAATAGAAGATTTTTATCAGCTGCTGCAGCCTGAAATTGATCGAACATGCAGTCAAGATCCATTGATAATTACTGGTGATTGGAATGCAAAAGTTGGAAACAAAGAAAAAGGATCAGTAGTTGGAAAATGTGGCCTTGGTGATAGAAACAGTGCCGGAGATCGAATGATAGAATTTTGCAAGACCAACAACTTATTCATTGCAAATACCTTCTTTCACCAACATAAATGGTGACTATACACATGGACTTCGCCAGATGGAACACACAGAAATCAAATTGACTACATCCGTGGAAAGACCCACCCACTGCCGTCGAGTCGATTCCAACTCATAGCGACCCTATAGGACAGAGTAGAATTGCCCCATAGAGTTTCCAATGAGTGCCTGGTGGATTTGAACTGCCAGCCTCTTGGTTAACAGCTGTAGCACTTAACCACTACGCCACCAGGGTTTCCAGATGGAACACACAGAAATCAAATTGACTACATCTGTGGAAAGAGACCATGGAAAAGCTCAATATCATCAGTCAGAACAAGGCCAGGGGCCGACTGTGGAACAGACCATCAATTGCTCATATGCAAGTTCAAGCTGAAACTGAAGAAAATCAGAGCAAGTCCACGAGAGCCAAAATATGACCTTGAGTATATCACACCTGAATTTAGAGACCATCTCCAGAATAAATTTGACGCATCGAACACTAGTGACCGAAGACCAGACGAGTTGTGGAATGACATCAAGGACATCATCCATGAAAAAAGCAAGAGGTCACGGAAAAGACAGGAAAGAAAGAAAAGTCCAAGATGGATGTCAGAGAGACTCTGAAACTTGCTCTCAAACGTCAGTCAGCTAAAGCAAAAGGAAGAATTGAGGAAGTAAAAGAACTGAAGATTTCAAAGGGCCTCTCGAGAAGACAAAGTAAAGTATTATAATGACATGTGCAAAGAGCCGGAGGTGGAAAACCAAAAGGGAAGAACATGCTCGGCGTTTCTCAAGCTAAAAGAACTGAAGAAAAATTCAAGCCTCTAGTTGGAATAGTGAAGGATTCCATGGGGAAAATATTAAACGGAGCAGGAAGCATCAAAAGAAGATGGAAGGAATACACAGAGTCATTATATCGAAAGGAATTAGTCAATATTCAACCATTCCAAAACGTGGCATATGATCAGGAACTAATGGTACTGAAGGAAGAAGTCCAAGCTGCTCTGAAGGCACTGGTGAAAAACAAGGCACCAGTAATTGAAAGAATATCAATTGAGATGTTTTAACAAAGTGATGCAGCGCTGGAGGTGCTCACTCGTCTAGTCCAAGAAATATGGAAGACAGCTTCCTGGCCAACTGACTGGAAGAGATCCATATTTATGCCTATTCCCAAGAAAGGTGAGCCAACCGAATGTGGAAATTATAGAACAATATCATTAATACCACATGCAAGCAAAATTTTGCTGAAGAGCATTCAAAAATGGCTGTGGCAGTATATCAACAGGGAACTGCCAGAAATTCAGGCTGGATTCAGAAGAGGACGTGGAACCAGCAATATCATTGCTGATGTCAGATGGAGCCTGGCTGAAAGCAGAGAATACCAGAAGGATGTTTACCTGTGTTTTATTGACTGTGCACAGGCAATTGACTGCGTGGATCCTAACAAATTATGGATAACTTTGCAAAGAATGGGAATTGCAGAACACTTTATTGTGCTCCTGAGAACCTTTACATAGATCAAGAAGCAGTTGTTTGGACAGAGCAAGGGGATACTGATTGGTTTAAAGTCAGGAAAGGTGTGTATCAGAGTTGTGTTCTTTCACCATACCTATTTAATCTGTATGCTAAACAAATAATCTGAGAAGTTGGACTATATGAAGAAGAATGGGGCATCAGGATTGGAGGAAGACTCATTAACAACCTGCATTATGCAGATGACACAACCTTGCTTGCTGAAAGTGAAGAGGACTTGAAGCACTTACTAATGAAGATCAAAGACCACAGCCTTCAGTATGGATTGCACCTCAACATAAAGAAAACAAAAATCCTCACAACAGGACCAATGAGCAATATCATGATAAACGGAGAAAAGATTGAAGTTGTCAAGGATTTCATTTTACTTCAATCGACGATCAACAGCCATGGAAGCAGCAGTCAAGAAATCAATAGATGCATTGCATTGGGCAAATGTACTGCAAAAGACCTCTTCAGAGTGTCGAAGAACAAAGATGTCACCCTGAAGACTAAGGTGCGCCTGACCCAAGCCATGGTATTTTCAATCACATCATATGCATGTGAAAGCTGGACAATGAATAAGGAAGACCGAAGAAGAGTTGATGCCTTTGAATTGTGGTGTTGGCGAAGAATATTGAACATACCATGGGCTGCCAAAAGAACAAATCTGTCTTGGAAGAAGTGTGGCCAGAATGCTTCTTAGAGGCAAGGATGGCGAGACTGCGTCTTACATACTTTGGACATGTTGTCAGGAGGGATCAGTCCCTGGAGAAGGACATCATGCTTGGCAGAGTACAGGGTCAATGGAAAAGAGGAAGACCCTCAACGAGGTGGATTGACACAGTGGCTGCAACAATGAGCTCAAGCATAACAACGATTGTAAGGATGGCGCAGGACCGGGCAGTGTTTCGTTGTGTTGTGCATAGGGTCGCTATGAGTCGGAACTGGCTTGACGGCACCTAACAACAATAGCAACAGTATACTTAGAATGGAATTGCTGGATAGTATGTTAACTGTATGTTTAACTTTTTGAGGACCTGCCTTACTTTTTCATTGTGACATCACTTTACTTACCCACCAGCAATGTATGAAGGTTTCAATTTCTCCACATCCTTGTCAACACTTGTTAATATCTGACTTTTTAATTCTAGCCATCCTGGTGTGTATGAAGTGGTATACCATTGTGGTATTGATTTGCATTTCCCTAGTGACTAATGATGTTGAGCATCTTTTCATGTGCTTATTGGGCATTTCTATATCTTTTTTGGGAGAAATTCCTATCCATATCTTTTGTGCGTTTTTAATTGCATTGTCTTTTTATTATTGATTTACATGAGTTTTTCATATTTTCTAGATACAAGTCCCTCATTAGATAAATAATTTGTAAATATTTTTTCCAGTTCTATAGGTTTTCTTTTCATTTCCATGATGGTGTCTTTCAGGGATTGAATTGTGACCCCGCCAAAATATGTGTCAACTTGTCTAGGCCACGATTCCCAGTGTTCTGTGGTTGTCTACCATTTTGTAATCTGTTATGATTATCCTGTGTGCTGTAAACCCTAACCTCTATGATGTTAATAAGGCAAGATTAGAGGCATTATGTTAATGAGGCAGGACTTAATCTACAGGATTAGGTTGTATCTTGAGTCAGTCTCTGAGATATAAAATGATAATCAAGCAGAGAGAAGGGAAACCTCATACCACCAAGAAAAAGGAGTAGGGAGTAAGCCCTTCATTTGGACCCAGGGTCCCTACTGTGAGAAGCTGCTAGATCAGGAGAAGATTGATGACAAGGACCTTTCCCCAGAACCATCAGGGAGAGAAAGCCTTCCCCTAGAATTGTGCCCTGAATTTGGACTTCTAGCCTCTTAAACTGTGAGAGAATAAATTTCTTTATTAAAGCCATCTACTTGTGGTGTTTCTGTTAATAGCGGCCCTAGATAACTAAGACAGTGGTGTCTGACCACAGCAGTTTTTAATTTTGATGAAGCATACTTTTTTGGCTTGTGCTTATGTCACATTCTCAGAATCCATTGCCATATCCATGGTCATGAGGTTTGGCCCTATGATTCTAAGTGTTTTGTAGTTTTAGCTCTCACATTTAAATACTTAATTCATTTTTAGTTAGTTATTGTATATAGTGTAAGGTAAAGTTCCAAATTCATTATTATGTGTATGGCCATCCAGTTGTCCCAGTACTATTCTTTGCCCACTGGGCGGTCTGTCGACCCTTGTTGAAATTAATTCACCACAGTCATGGGTTTACCTCTGGACTCTCAGTTCTGTTTCATTGACCTATCTGTTTGTCATTTTGCCAGTACTACACTGTTTTTATTTATTTTTTTTGCTCTGTAGTAAATTTTGAAATGAAGAAATGTGAGCCCTCCTACTTTGTTCTTCTTTTTCAAGATTTTTTTGGCTATTCTAGATCCCTTGTGATTCCTTATGAATGTTAAAATCAGTTTGTCAGTTTCTGCAAAGAAGTCAACTGGAATGCTGGTAGACATTGTGTCAAATTCTTAAATCGATTTAGGGAATATTGCCATCTTATCAATATTAAGTCTTACAACCTGTGAACATAGGATCTTTTCAAATTATTTAGATCTGTTTAAAATTTCTTTTAACATTTTTTTTTAGTTTTCAGAGTATAATCTTTTTGGCTGCTTCTTCCAGAAATGAACATTAGTCATATTCTTCAGGATAACTAATCATTTTTAAACATACATTGGAGCCCTCGTGTTGCCATGGTTAAGAGCTCAGGCTGCTAACCAAAAGGTCAGCAGTTCAGATCTACCAGCTGCTCCTTGGAAATCCTACAGGGCAGTTCTACTCTGTCCTATAGGATTGCTTTGAGTTGAAATCAAGTTGACAGCAGTGGGTTTGGTTTTTTCTGGTTTGGCCTCATAGAAAGACTTGGGCAGTGTGTCCTCGTCTTCTACGTTTGGAAGAACTTGTGAAGATATTAATTCTTCTTTAAATGTTTGGTGGGATTCACCTGTGAAGCCGCCTGGGCTTTTCTTTCTGGGTAGTTTTTTAATTACTAATTCAGTCTCTTTACTTGTTATCAATCTGTTCAGATTGTCTGTTTCTTTTTGAGTCATTTTTGGAAGCCTGTGTCTTTATAGGATTTTGTCCATTTCATCTAAGTTATATAATTTATTGGCATACTGTTATTCACAGTATTCCTTTATAATTTTTTTCTTTTTTTTTGTAGAATCAATAGTGATACCACTTCATTTCTGATTGTAGTAATTTGAGTCTGCTCGCTTTTTCTTGGTCAGTCTTCTTAAAAGTGGCAAGTTAATTGATCTGTTCAAAGAACCAGCTTTTAGTTTCACGGATTTTCTCTGTTCTGTTTCTCTAATTTTCTCTCTATTATTTTCTTCCTTCTGTTTGCTTTGGATTTAGGTGTACTTCTTTTTCATTGTCTTAAGGTGAAAGTTTAGATTACTAATTTGTGATCGCTCCTCATTTTTAATATAGGCATTTATAGGTAAAAATTTCCCCTAAGCACTGATGTAGCTTCTACAGGTTTTGGTGTATAGTGTCTTCATTTTCATTCATCTCAATATATTTTCTTTTGATTTCTTTTTGACCCATTGGTTATATAGCAGTATGTTGTTTAATTTGCATATATTTGTGAGTTTCCCATATTTCTTCATTATTGATACCTAATTTCATTCCATTGTGGCCAGAAAATATACTTTGTATGATGATTTCAGTCCTTTTAAATTTATCAAGGTTTGTTTCATGGTCTAGCATATGGTCTATCCTGGAGGTTGTTCCATGTGTTCCTGTGAAGAATGTATATCCTGTTATTGTTGGTGCAGCGTTCTACAGATGTCTGTTAGGTTAGTTTATAGTGTTGTTTAAGTCTTCCATTTCCTTGTTGATCTGCCTAGTAGTTTTGTCCATTATTGACAGTGGGGCATTGATGTCTGCAGGTAGTATTGTGGAATTGTCTATGTCCAACTTCACTTCTGTCAGTTTATGCTTCATGTATTTTGGTGCTCTGTTATTAGATGCATATATGTTTGTAATTTTCCTATCATCCTGGTAAATGGACTCTTTTCTAATGATGAATATTCTTATTTATTTCTAATAACATTTTGTTTTTAAGTCCATTTTGTTTGATATTAGTATAGCCACTTCAGCTGTCTTGGTTACTGTTTGCGTGGTGTCTTTCCATCCTTAATTTTTCCATCCTTAATTTCGACTTTATTTGTGTCTTTGAATCTAAAGTATGTCTCAGGTAGACAGCATATGATTGGATTTTTTTGGTATGTCATCATGCAAAACTCTGTCTTTTGATTGGAGAGTTTAGTCGATTTACATTTAAAGTAATTACTGATAAGGTAAGAGTTACATCTGCCATTTTGCTATCTGTGTTTTATAGATCTCATGTCTTTTTGTTTCTCTGTACCTTGTTTATTGATTTTGTTTTCATAGTGTATTTCTTAATGTGATATTTCAGCCTTTAATGAGTTTTTCATGTTTTTGAGTTATCTTCTTGTGGTGTTCCTAGGGCTTAAACGTATATCATAATTTACTAGAATCTGGTATAGATTTACACTGACTTAGTTCCAGTGAAATATAGAAACTGTACTCCTATATAGCTCCATTCTTTTTCTCCCTTTTTTTTGCCATCATTTATAGATATATTACATTTAAATGTGTTTTAGCCCAACAATGCATTTTTATGTTACAGTTTATTATATATAATAATTACTTTATATAATCTTATGTCTTTTAATGAAGCTGAGAGAAGACAGCAGAACATGTATATTTTTAGAGTTTGTTATAGTAACCTTGTTTACCTTTTCTGGTGTATTTAATGCCTTCCTATAGATTTGAGTTATCATCTGGTATCATTTCCTTACCCTAATATAGCTCTGGAGCCCTGGTGGTGTAGCGGTTAAGAGTTCGGCTGCTAAACAAAAGGTTGGCAGTTCGAATCCACCAGCCACTCCTTGGAAACTCTATGGGACAGTTCCACTCTCTCCTATAGGGTTGCTGTGAATCAGAATCAACTCGACAGCAATGGGTAATATAGCTTTGTTCCCACTTGCCTCTTTTGTGCCTTTATTGTCAAATATATTGCCTTTCTATATTGTCATAGGCCCAACAGTACAAATACATAAGTATTCTTTTATGCAGTTCCTTTTTAAGTCAGTTGACAAAAAGAAATATGCAATTATACTGTTTTGTAACTACCTATTAGTCATCTTCTTTGTGTTCCACCTGGCGAGGTCCATGTGTATAGTTGCCATTTATGTTGGTGAAAGAGGGTATCTGCAATGAAGAAGTCATTGGTCTTGCAAAATTCTATCATTCGATCTCCGCGATGTTTCTATCACCAAGGCCACATTTTCCAACTACTGATCCTTCTTTGTCCCCAACTTTCGCATTATAATCACCAGTAATTATCAGTGCATCTTGATTACATGCTTGATCAATTTCAGACTGCAGCAGCTGGTAAAACTCTTCTATTTCTTTATCTTTGGCCCTAGTGGTTGGTGCATAAATTTGAATAATAGTCGTATTAACTTGTCTTCCTTGTAGGCGTATGGATATTACCCTATCACTGACAGAGTTGTACTTCAGGATAGATCTTGAAATGGTTTTTTTGACGGTGAATGCAACACCATTTCTCTTCAAGTTGCCATTCCCAGCAGAGTAGACGGTTGATTCTCTGATTCAGAATGGCCAATACCAGTCCATTTCAGCTCACTAATGCCTAGGATATCGATGTTTATGTATTCCATTTCATTTTTGACGATTTCCAGTCTTCCTAGATTCATACTTCGTACATTCCAGGTTCTGATTATTAATGGATATTTGCAGCTGTTTCTTCTCATTTTGAGTCATGCCACATCAGCAAATGAAGGTCCTGAAGGCTTTACTCCATCCGCATCATTAAGGTCAGCTCTGCTTTGAGGAGGCAGCTCTTCCTCAGTCATCTTTTGAGTGCCTTCCAATCTGGGGGGCTCATCTTCCAGCACTATATCAGACAGTGTTCCACAGCTATTCATAAGGTTTTCTCTGGGTAATGCTTTTGAGAAGTAGACTGCCGGGTCCTTCTTCCTAGTCTGTCTTAGTCTGTCAGCTCAGTAGAAACCTGTCTTCCATAGGTGACCCTGCTGGTATACGAATACAGAAATCATATTGACCACATCTGCGGAAAGAGATGATGGAAAAGTTCAGTATCAGTCAGAACGAGGCCAGGGGCCGACTGTGTAACAGACCATCAATTGCTCATATGCAAGTTCAAGCTGAAACTGAAGAAAATCAGAGCAAGTCTACGAAAGCCAAAATATGACCTTGAGTATATCCCACCTGAATTTAGAGACCATCTCAAGAATAGATTTGATGCACTGGACACTAGTGACTGAAGACCAGATGAGTTGTGGAATGACATCAAAGACATCATCCATGAAGAAAGCAAGAGGTCACTGAAAAGACAGGAAAGAAAGAAAAGTCCAAGATGGAATGCAGAGGAGACTCTGAAACTTGCTCTTGAGCGTCGAGCAGCTAAAGCAAAAGGAAGAATTGATGAAGTAAAAGAACTGAACAGATTTCAACAGGCGGCTCAAGAAGACAAAGTGAAATATTATGATGACATGCGCAAAGCACTGAAGACGGAAAACCAAATGGGAAGAACACACTTGGCGTTTCTCAAGCTGAAAGAACTGAAGAAAAAATTTTAGCCTCGAGCTGCAATAGTGAAGGATTCTGTGAGAAAAATATTAAACGATGCAGGAAACATCAAAAGAAGATGGAAGGAATACACAGAGTCATTATACCAAAAAGAATTAGTTGATGTTCAACCACTTCAAGAGGTAGCATATGATCAGGAACCAATGGTACTGAAGAAAGAAGTCCAAGCTGCTCTGAAGGCATTGGCAAAAAACAAGGCTCCAGGAATTGATGGAGTATCACTTGAGATGTTTCAACAAAGAGATGCAGCACTGGAGGTGCTCACTCGTCTATGCCAAGAAATATGGAAGACAGCTTCCTGGCCAACTGACTGGAAGAGATCCATATTTATGCCTGTTCCCAAGAAAGGTGATCCAGCCGAATGTGGAAATTATAGCACAATATCATTAATATCACACGCAAGCTAAATTTTGCTGAAGATCATTCAAAACGGCTGCAGCAGTGTATCGACAGGGAACTGCCAGAAATTCAGGCTGGTTTCAGAAGAGGATGTGAAACCAGGAATATCATTGCTGACGTCAGGTGGATCATGGCTGAAAGCAGAGAATACCAGGAGAATGCTTACCTGTGTTTTATTGACTATGCAAAGGCATTCAGCTGTGTGGATCATAACAAATTATGAACAACATTGCGAAGAGTGGGAATTCCAGAACACTTAATTGTGCTCGTGAGGAACCTTTACATAGATCAAGAAGCAGTTGTTTGGACAGAACAAGGGGATGCTGATTGGTTTAAAGTCAGGAAAGGTGTGCGTCAGGGTTGTACTCTTTCCCCATATCTATTCAGTCTGTATGCTGAGCAAATAATCAGAGAAGCTGGACCTTAGGAAGAAGAACGAGGCATCAGGATTAGAGGAAGACTCATTAACAACCTGCGTTATGCAGATGACACAACCTTCCTTGCTGAAAGAGATAAGAAGTTGAAGCATCTACTAATGAAGATCAAAGACCACAGTTGGACCAATGAGCAACATCATGATAAATGGAGAAAAGATTGAAGTTGTCAAGGATTTCATTTTACTTGGATCCACAGTCAACAGCCATGGAAGCAGCAGTCAAGAAATGAAAAGACGCCTTGCAGTGGGTAAATCTGCTGCAAAAGACCTCTTCAAAGTGTTGAAGATCAAAGATGTCACCATGAAGACTAAGGTGTGCCTGAACCAGACTGTGGTATTTTCAGTCGCGTCATATGCATGTGAAAGCTGGACAATGAATAAGGAAGACTGAAGAAGAATTGACGCCTTTGAATTGTGGTATTGGCAAACAGTGTTGAATGTACCATGGACTGCCAAAAGACGGGACAAATCTGTCTTAGAAGAAGTACAAACAGAATGCTCCTTCTAAGCAAGGATGGTGAGACTGCGTCTTATATACTTTGAACATGTTGTCAGGAGGAATTAGTCCCTAGAGAAGGACATCATGCTTGGCAGAGTACAGGGTCAGTGGAAAAGAGGAAGCCTCACATCACATGCAACAATGAGCTCAAACGTAACAATTCTAAGGATGGTGCAGAGCTGGGCAATGTTTCGTTCTGTTGTGTATAGAGTCACCATGAGTCGGAACCAACTTGACGGCACCTAACGACAACAACATTATTAATGATCTTTACCAGCAATGCATTCGCTCTCTTTTTGTTTTTCTTGCAATCTCTTTATTTCACTTTCATTTTCAAAAAACAGTTTCTTTGAATATAGAATTCTTGGTTGTCTAGGAAGAATTTTGAATATGTCATCACACTGGCTTCTGGCCTCCGTTGTTTCTTACGAGAAGTCAACTTTTAATCTTATTAGGATTTCCTTGTACGTGATCAATTATTTTTCTCTTACTTCTTCCCAAATTTTCTCTGTCTCCATCTTTTAACAGTTGACTATGATCTGTCTGGGTGTGGGTCTCTTTATTTTACTTTTATTGTACCTGGAGTGAGATAAGCTTATTGGGTGTGTTGATTAATGTTTTAAATCAAATGTGGAAAGTTTACAGCCATTATTTCTTTTATTTATTTATGCTTCTTTCTTTCTCCTCTAGTTCTCCCATTATACGTATGTTGGTGCACTTAACGATGTCTCATTTTCTCTTAGGTTCTGTTCATTTTTCTTCATTCTTTTTTCTTCTGTTCTTCAGATTGTGTAACTTCTGTTGACCAGTCTTCAAAGTCACTGATTCTTCTCCCAATTCAAATCTATTGTTAGTCCTTCTAATAAATTTTTTGTTTCAGTTTTTTTATCTCAGTTTTTTTGTTTGCTTTTTTCTTGTTTGTTGGTGTTTGTTTTGATTTTTGTGTGATACAGTAGTGAAAACATTACTCTGGTTGTAGTATTTGTAAGTCCATGGTTTGTTGTATCAATCTAGGTCACATATAGTGTGTCCTAATTAGCTTGGAAAGCCAAATTTCGTACAAGAAATTTGATTTTATGAACTGTCTTTAATTTCAGAAAGAACTAAAAAGTAAAATGTCTAAGAACTTAGCAGTTACTCCATATAGTCCTATAATATTGGTACATGTATTTCTTCTTCTATATTTTAAGTATCTTAAAGGAGTGGATCATTTGTCACTCACTCGTGTACATCTACTTAGTTCTGAAACACAGTCCCTTTTACTATAGTTCACAGCAGGTGACTTCTTAAATGTTTTATACATTCATACCTATGTGTGCTTCCTGATACCTACCTTCACCCAGCTCAGATAGTAACTTTTTTAAGTTTCTCTCTCCCCAGTCAGAAGTAATCATGCCTTTCTTCTATTGCAAAGTCATTTTTGTAGCTTTTGTAATTTTTGACTTATATTTATGTAACTTGTCCATCTCGCTCCATTGATTATAAAATCTAAGTATTTTTCATCTTTTAATTGCCACATACATTGTACTTATTATTTAATTACCAGATGATTGAATGGATAAATGAATGAATAAATGAATTATGTAATCTTTTGTTTTACAGCCGAGAGACACACAAGATTGCAGTGTTTTATGTTGCTGAAGGACAAGAAGACAAACACTCCATTCTCACTAATAGAGGAGGAAGTCAAGCATATGAGGATTTTGTAGCTGGTCTTGGTTGGGAGGTATTGATTTTAAGTTATACCAAGTATCATTTCAGTTCTGTTTTAGAGAAGAAAGTTATTTTTCTTTCTTCTTTCTACCTTATTTTAGAAGCGTTATTTTAGGAGAGACAACTTAATAATGGGTTTGCTACTGTTTCTGCTTCACATCACATCTCATTGACAAAGATAATAGTGGTTGGAACGTATGAAAGAGTAAAATGGCAGTGAGCACTAAACTCACAGATTTAGAAGATCTGGGTTTTCCTTGCAGCTATGGCCTATAGAGTAGTGGTCTTCCAACTAAGATATGAATACCTTAGGGCTACACAAAGGCTTTTCAGGGATTTTGGGGCCGTGCTTCGTTTTGGCAAAATTAGTTTCCAGATCCTCAACCTCCTACAGTCCTTGCCTCTCATCCCAAATCTTAGATTGCCCCAGAGGGGTTTGGCACCAAAAAAAGAGGTTTGCTCCTGAGAGAGTCCCTTGACAGCAAATCAAGGAATAGAACACATAATATTGTTGAGATAGCAATACCCCAAACTAATCTACTAATTCAGTGCAATCCATATCAGAATCCCAGTTGACTTTTTAGAAGTTGACAAGGTGATTCTAAAATGCATATGGAATTGCAAGAGATCTCTAACAGCCAAAATAATCTTTTAAAAGAAAGACTCATACTTCTGAATTTCAAAACTTAATACAAAGCAACAGTAATCAAGACACTGTGGCACTGGCGGAAGGACAGACATAAAAGTTAATGAAATAGAATTAAGAGTCCAGAAATAAACCCATGATTGTAGTCAAGTGATTTTTGACAAGGGTGTCAAGACTATTCACTGGGTAAAGAACTTTGTTTTCAGTACATCATGCTGGGACAACAGGATAGCTTCATGAAAAAAATGAAGACCCTTACTTCATACAATATACATAAATTAAGTCAAAATGTATCAAAAACCTAAATGTAAGCTACAGCTATAAAAGTCTTAGAACAAACATAGAAGTAAACCTTCATGACTTGGATTTGGCAATGGATTCTTGGAATATGACACCATAAGCATAAGCAACAAAGGAAAAAAATTAGATAAATTAAATTTCATCAAAATTAAAGACGTTTGTGCTTCAAAGGATACTATCAACAAAGTGGGAAGACAGTCCACAGAATTGGAGAAAATAATTGCAAATCATGCATATGATAAGGAATTTGTAATATAAAAAGAACTTACTCAATTCTATAATAAGAACAAAACCAATAAGCAAACCCATTGCCATCAAGTCGATCCTGACTCACAGTGACTCTATAAGGAGAGAGTAGAACTGCCCCCATAGGGTTTCCAAGGTTGGTGGATTCAAACTGACAACCTTTTGGTTAGCAGCCAAGTTCATAAGCACTACACCACCAGGGCTCCAATAAAAAGACATAAAACGCATTTAAAAAGTGGGCAAAGGCTCTGAATGGGACTGTCTCCAAAAAACATATATAAATGGATAATAAACATATGAAAAGATGCTCAACATCATTAGTCATCAGGGAAATGTAAATCAAAACTACGATGAGATGCCGCTTCGCAACCACTAACCAAAAAAAAAAAAAAAACCTATTGTCATCAAGTTGATTCCGACTCATAGCAACCCTATAGGACAGAGTAGAACAGCCCTTTAGGGTTTCCAAAGAGTAGCTGGTGAATTTGAACTGCTAACCTTTTGGTTTGTAGCCGAAGGCGTAACCACAGCTCCACCAGAGCTCCTCACATACACTAGGAAGGCTAAAATTAAAATGTCAGATAACAGGTGTAGGCTAGGATGTGGGGAAATTGGAATCCTTATGCGTTGCTGTTAGGAATACAAAATGATAACAGCTGTTGTGGAAAACAGTGTGGTGGTTCTTCAAAAAACTAAAAATAGAACTACCATTTAAAAAAAAAAAAAGCCAAACTCAGTGCAGTCGAGTTGATTCCAACTCATAGCGACCCTATAGGACAGAGTAGAACTGCCCCATAGCGTTTCCAAGGAGCGCCTGGCGGATTCAAACTGCCAACCCTTTGCTTAGCAGCCATAGCACTTAACCACTACACCACCAGGGTTTCCAGAGCTACCATATGATACAGTAATTCCATTCCTAGGTATATGCCCAAAAGACGTGAAAGCAGAGACTCAAAAAGAGACTTGTACACCAGTGTTCGTTGCAGCACTATTCACAATAGCCCAAAAGCAGAAATAACCTAAATTCCCATCAACAGATGAATGGAGAAACAAATTGTGGTACATACATAAAATGGAATACCATTCAGATAGTAGGTGAAAGGAATCTTGATACGTATAATACAGCATGAATGGAGCACAAAGACATTATGCTGAGTGAAATAAGCCAACCACAAAAGGACAAATACTGTATGACCTCACTTACAGCAAAAGACAAGAAAAGGCAAATGTATAGAGACTGAAGTTTATTAGAGTTACCAGGGGCAGGAGGAAGGGAGAAAGGAGGGTTAACGGTGATGGAAAATCACATTGATTAAGGGTAGGGTTGCACAACTGATTATTGTAATTACTGTCAATAAGTTGTACACCTGTAAAAAGTTGAATTGGCAAAAGTTGTGTGATAAATATATTTACAACAGTGACAAAAAAAGAGTAGCTGCTTATATACAACTAAACAGCTCATGGGGTTAAATTCCTTGGGTTGGAGGTTTAGGGTTATGGTTTCATGGGATATCCCAGTTAATTGGGCTTATTAATAATGTGTTCAGTGCAACAGAGGAAAAAGGACAGTCAGGAAATAGGAGGAGAATATGGAATGTGCGGCTAATTGCCTTCATGAACAACTACCTCCATTGCCTTGAGACAAGAACTGGGTGGTGCCTGGCTACCATTACTGAACATTTTGACCAAAGAGTCTGTAGAAGAAGCCTAATCAAAGGGGAGAAAATGCAGAATAGAATTTTGAATTCTCATGGAGTCCAGACTTTCTGGAGCCATGGAGGCTGGATGAACCCCTGAAACTATTGCCTTAAAACTTTTAACTTAATTGCCTGTAAATCTTAAACCAAAAATAACCCCTAAAATCATCTTACAACTGAACAGTAGTTTAGCTTAACTCGTAAAAAAAAAAAAAGGTCTGCGTTGAGCATGATGCTCTCTTAAGAACTGTCTCTATGGGATCAAACTGACAACAGCAACCCCAAAGATTAGATGGAAACCTTAGGGTGCACTGAGTTTATGTTAATGAAGGAGGACCAACTCAGAAAAGGAAGGTAAGAATAGTTACACAACTCAAAAAATGTAATCGACGTCACTAAATTGAACTTCTGAATTGGTGCATGTTTTGCTGTGTATATTCTCAGCAACAACAACGAAATATCTAAAATTTAAGAAAAAAAATAGTGATTACCAAGTGTTAGAGAGTGTTTACAGCAAAGGAACACTAAACTGAGACTTTCTCCTTACATAATCAGAGACTTGAAAGAAAATTTCCTAGAGAATAAATAACTTACTAAAAACTCAAAACAAAACAAAAAACTACACTGAGACACCATTTTTTACATATAGATTAGCAAAGAACATAAGGTTTGATAATAGAATATGTTTGAGAGGATATGAGGGAAACAGGCAGTCTTATACATTGTTGGTGCAATCTATGAAAGCGATTTGGTAGTTTGTTTCAAAGTTACAAGTGCACATGCCCTTTGACTTACAGCTCCACTTCTGACAATTGTGGACATGTGTTCAGTGATATTCACTGCAGCACTGAGTTTAATAGCAAGAGCGGAAACAGCCTAAATATCCTCCAAGTAGGGGGCTAATTAAATTCTTGCACATCCATAAAATGGACTTCTGTGTAGTCATGAAACTAAAAACATGAGGAAGTTCTTTAGTTACTAATACAGAATGTTTTCCAAGATACATTAAGTATAAAAAACGGTGTGCAAGCATTGTATGTATATCTCATATATATATATAGTCTTAGGCTGGGTTCTCTAGAGGAGCAATACCATCTCAAGAAAATGGCTCATGCAGTTGTGAAGGCTGGCAAGTCCCAGATTCATGGAGGCTTCTCCTGACTCACATGGTTGCGGGGACCGACAAACTCAAAATTGGGAAGTCAGGTGGAATCACACTGTAAAAACCAGAGGCCAGAGGATGAAGAGTCAGTTGTAGAATCCAGAGGGAGCTTTGCCAGAACATCCGTATATATATATATTGGATGCATGCCACACTCCCAAGAAAACCGAATGGTTTTCAACTGGTTAGCTGCTCACAGCAGATCACAAAATAGAGCATGATTACATAATATCTGCCAAACCACTGAGAATCGTGGCCTAGCCAAGTTGACACATAACCTTAACCATCACATGTATGCATGTAAATGTGAATATACTTAAACACAAACACATATAAGAATTTAATGGTGCAGGCATAGAATATTGTTGCAGGATTACGTAAGAAATAGCTTTCTGGGAAGCAGAACTGAGTAGCTGGAAGAAAGAAGTTATGGAAAGGAGAATTTTCATGGTATCCCCATTTGTACCTTTTGAATTTTTAATTATGTAAATGTATTACTTAGTGAAAAAATAAATTTAAAAATATATGAAAGATTTAGACAATGTAATAGTAATGGCATTAAAACTAATCTGTCATTCTGATCAGCCATTAGTAACTGATACTGATATTTCAGACATGTTCTGTTTACACTGTGCAGGGACTTGTTTTATAATTCTTCATTCTATCAGATATTTACATTTTATTATTTTAAAGTATATGCATAAGTGGTTTTCTTTCAGTGGAGAGATTATAGGCGATTTGTAAATTTTCTTTCTTTTTCTTTTCCTATATTTCCCTAATTTTTTACAATGAAGACAAGTTTCTGGCTTCTGTGCATCACACAAGTCCAGAAGATATCTGTTGCAATGAACTTGATATTAACATGTACAACATTTATAATCAGGAAAAAATATATATTTAAAAAGATCTATATACAGATTAATTTATAGTTTTTTAAAGCATTTGGAGGGTAGTTAAGTTCAGCATTTTTATATTTTTGTTCTGGGCTATGATGGGTACTTAGAAACCAAGAAGCCAGTTTTGATGAGTAAATTTGACACACCTAATAAACCATTTTATCAAATTGGCATTACTGTTTTAACTTTTCCCCAAATCATATCCAGTCTTTATTTTTGATATTTGATTTTTGCTCTCTGTCCTTGGTGTCGCCCCTTAGCCTTTATAAACCCAAAAACTACACCGAACCCAGTGCCGTCGAGTCGATTCCGACTCATAGCGACTGTATAGGACAGAGTAGAACTGCCTCATAGAGTTTCCAAGGAGCGCCTGGCTGATATGAACTGCCGACCCTTTGGTTAGCAGTCCTAGCACTTAACCACTATACCACCAGGGTTTCCTTCCTGCTAATTTTGTATCCTCAAATACTTAAGAAAAAATAGTAGTGTGAGGATCAGCTCTAACTAACAATTCTAGATCAAGCATTGGTTAAAAACATGCAAAAGGCTTTTCCCATTGTCTTTTCAAAGTGAGAAATTCAATTGGGTCTTTTTCAGTAGTTTTGAGATTTTGTTGATTAATTTATGTGATTCTTCATTGCTTCTAGGTAAATCTTACAAACCATTGCGGTTTTATGGGAGGACTACAAAAAAACAAAAGCACTGGATTGACCACTCCATATTTTGCTACCTCCACAGTAGAAGTAATATTTCATGTATCAACAAGAATGCCTTCTGATTCTGATGACTCTTTGACCAAAAAAGTAAGTGCTAAGGAAAATAGTGTTTTCAACTTAAAATCCTAGTAATTAACAAAACAAATACATGAAAAAATGTAAGTAAGTGATCAAGCACCATTTCTGTCTCTAGTATGCTACACTTCACCCAAAACTGCCTTTGAAACAGGATTGTTGTAGAGAAAATGATACAAGTGAAGAGCACAGTTTTAATAAAGGATTTGCTTTCAAAAAAAAAGTGAGGGTGTGTCAAATTGAAAAATCTCAGTATGTGTAAATAGATAAAATTCTGTTCCAGTTCCCAAAGTACATGATATTTATACTGACTGAGAAAGACAAAAAAAAATGTAAATTATTACGTATCATTTAAAATGGAGCATATGCTGTACAATAAATTTAAACAAAAAACTAATATGGCAAGTAAAATAAGCATTATTAATTAAAATAAATTTTGCTACCTTCAAATGGATAAGGGATAGGGTGGAATGATTTTGATGGTGCAGGTCTTTTAAAACCTACACCACCATTTTGTTAGCCAGCAGAGGCGCTCAAAAGCATTCATTCCAGTGACCACAGAGATAGATACCTCTGAGTAGTTTTCAACCCATGTTTGATTTTATTAGTGAGAAACATTTTAAAAAGTAAAACCTTTCACAGTGTTTCATAGGTTTCTTTCTTTACCTTCTCCTCATCTTCATCCTCAGTATATTCAAAACTACTGCTAAACATAACCAGATATCTTCAATCATTTTATTTGATACTTTGTTGACTGCTATCAAGCTCTCCCTTTTCATTGTGAAGCTACGAAAACAGCACTATTCACACGTTTTAAAAAGCAGCCTCAGAACTCCTCTCAAATATTTTATAAGGTTGCTTTGACTACCCTTGATGCCTTTTGTACATTTTAGGGTATTGCTAGAATTCGTCAAATAAATAAATGTTTAATGGCTAGGAAAACTAATATATCGTTGCAGATTAGATTGGAATGAGTAGTTGAGGTGGAAGTAATTGGTAAGTATAGGAAAGTATACTCAATAACAAGTATGCTGTAGAGTGCAGCGTTTGCATATAGTGTTTAGAAGTACTAACTGGAATAGTACTCAAATATTGTTCTTTTGTCACTGGTGAAAAGACAAGATAAGTCACACAGATGCTGGTAAGTAGATGGTGAAGGGTTAGATTAGAGTACAGCTTCATGAATACTTCAGTTAAGCTCCTTCTTTCATCTGCTCCTTTTAAATATCTATGAAAAAGTCATATCCAAATTAGAAACAATTATGAGTATAGTTTTAAAAAGGCAAGTAATTTTAATTATTGAGAACTTGGTAGTGACTCATATTTATCATTATCACCTTTTTCATGGCTCCGTGAACACAACTTTTAAACTCCAGAGCAGAGTCTAAAATGAACAGTATCATAGATTTCAGATCTGACAACAGGACAGTGCAAATCATTTGAAGAAGAAAATTATGTCTTAATAATTTTACTTTAGTATATTAAACTTGATAATTATATGGGACTTTAAATTTTATTCCAATAACCTTTGTAGATATATCAAATGACATTTCCCTCAAAACAGCCAAGAGGGTTAGTCCTAAATTATTTAAGAAGTTACATTTAAAATGAATATTTGACAATCCTTTATCATAACAAATGGAGCCCTGGTGGCATAGGGTTTAAGAGCTCAGTAGGACGGGTCTACTCTGTCCTTTAGGGTTGCTATGAGTTGGAATTGACTCAATGGCAACGGTTTTTTTTTTTTTTTTTTTTAATATCGTAACAAAGAAAGTAGGATTTGGAGATGGTAACACTATTTAAGAATTGTTATATGATTGAGTTCCAGTTAAAGTTTTCCCTAAAGTGGTGAAATCCTTTGGTACTAGATTCATCAGAGAGTTTCGAAGGATTAAACCTTGAACACCAGTAGTTTGTTTCATCTGTAAGTTTTGATTTATTTTTCTTTAAGCTAATAATTCTAAATTTTAAAATTATGTGGGAGTTAAGAACGGACTCAGGCAATCACATGGCATAATATTTCAAGGGTTTAATATTGAGATCCCAGAAGTATTCTAACTTTTTTAAGTGCAAGCGTATGTTTATGATTTTCAAAGGTTTATAATGCAAGCATGTATATTATTTTGATTGTTAAGATAATTATACCTATTTATTATTGATGAAAAATATAAAAGCTAGATAAGCTTTTTTATTTAAATAAACCAATTTAAAGGGTTTCTTTGTTTTAGTGAGAAAGTTTCAAAATATCACTGCTTTAAAATGTATAGTACTTATTATATAAAAGTGAACCCTGTCAAAATTGTGGAAAATATGTAATAAAGCAGTATCAAATTTGGAAGGTATACTTATTTTATCAGTTTAAATCAGTAATTTAAATCAGTTTTAAGTAAAATCTCCTCTGTTAAGTCAGGACTAAATTGAAGCAATTTATGAATAATGCAAGTCATGTAATACTCCCTGATACTTTTATTTCCATTCCCCATTAAGAAATGATAGGAACTTTCGAGTCAACAGAAATGGAAGATTTACCTGACCTCATACTTCAGAATAACCAAAAACCAAACCCATTGCCATTGAGTCGATTCCGACTCACAGCGATCCTGTAAGACAAAGTAGAACTGCCCCACAGGGTTTCCGAGGAGTGGCTGGTGGATTCAAATTGCCAGCCTTTTTGGCTAGCAGCCAAGCTCTTAACCACTGTGCCACCAGGGCTCCTACTTCAGAACACGTAGTCTCAATCTTTGTTCATAGAAATCAAAAAAGCTTATAAATACTAATTTTTCTGTATACCAATTTTTCCTTTTTCCTGTTCTCTGTGGCTCTTGTTCTTAATCTGCTCCTCAGCATTTTAGTATGTAAGATTTTTCTAAATAATAGCCTTATATTTTAGCTCTATTATAGTATAAAATTCTCTTTAATAGAAGGTTAAATGTTTAAATTTAATCATAGAAGCCGGTTGTCTTATACCAGTTCTCCTTAATAAAAAAATCACTTTCTGTATTGGTATTTTTTCTCCTGAATTTAATAAATTCCACATTAGTGATAATAAGTTGAGGCCTTGAACATGTGTCCTATTACAAATGAACAATTGAATATCATTAGGTTGTCCCCCTTTTCCTTGTTACATATATCTTTAGGTGTGTTAATCCATTCAGTAGACACATTAATGAGCACTGGTTGAAGTGTAATATTGGAGGAAGTAGGCTTGTTGACCTCAGCATGGAGTTTAATACCTCTAATTAAATTAGATAGTCGACTGTCAGTATAAAGAAATAGCCTTGCCTCTGGCAAGCTAGAATTATTTATGACTTTGGCTCTTTGTTTTAAACTTAATAGGAGAAAATCATTTATATCCATTTTATAGAAACTAATTTTAATCCTAAGTTTGTATTTAAAATATTACATGATGATTTTGTAAATTATTTTAAAACATTTTATTTTCTCAGAATGAGAGGTAAATGTCCTTGACCTATTTAAGCACTTTTATTTCTTGTGAAGAGAAGCTTTTTCAAGGCTCAAGACAGTAGCAGCAGATTTTTTATAACATATACTGTACTTTTTGAACAAATTAACTGAAGATTCAGTCTAGCAAAGTCTCTCAGAAATATTATACCACCATATCAAAAATCCTGATATAACCCCAGTCCAAGCCAACTGTTCTATAAATTACCTCTACCTGAGGAAGACTGATGGAAAATGGTTAAAAATAATTTCCACTTAGCTGAGTTTATTCACCCCTAAAAATCAAAAGTGCTGCAAGCATTGGTATAAAGTGTTCACAGGAGCCTCTCTCATTTCCTCTGTCTCCTTGTTCTAGCCACTTGCTGTTACTCTGCTTCATAGGTAGCTGAATCATCCTTCTAGCAGTTTGATAAAGATCAAGTTGAGATAATTGTAACATACTTAGTTGGACTCTCTAGTCTATCTTTCATTTCCTGGACCCCCCAAAAGAGGGAAAAGAAGTACTTTATTTTCTCTGAAATACTATTAGTGTAATAGACATCATTTCATTTTCTGTCTTGAAATTTGGACACAACAGTTTCACAAATGAATGAGTAATGTAGATCTGCTTGGTCCTATTTTAATTTTAAATCTTTTTTTCTTCTCTTATATAGAAATAAAATTAAAATATATGATGCTTTATGAAGAACTATGCTTAATGCAGCCTGGAAAATTAACTCAAAAAACAAATTTAAGGAATAATAGCAAAACTTTATTTTCATTGTGTCGTTTATCAACTGCATTGATAAAAATGTAGTTAGTATAATAGTTAATAAATGCTGTGAATTTATAATAATGTTCTCAGTTTCAAATATAACTACCTTATACAAAATAATTCCATTTTAATATCATAGATTCTACCCTTACTTAACCTCAATTTCTACAAATATACTCCTGATAACAAGTATAGAGGATAGGGAAACCAGCAAATTTAAATGAGTGAGAGCAAATTTGTCTGAGCACTCTGAGTGGTACAATTTGGATGGAAAAACAGTAGCTTCTCGTTACGTGTGGAATAAAGTTCTATTCCTCACTGTGGCTTTCAGTGCCCTGTGTAATTTGGTGCCTGCCTGCCTACCTCTCTCTTCTGTCACTTTCCTTTTCATTTCCCAGTCAGGCCTCATTGACTGTTGTTATAGCCCTCCAACATGTCAAGCTCGTTCTCTTCTCAGGAGTTATGCACTTATTGTTCTCTCCATTTGAAATGTTCTTTCTTTAGATCATCAGACTTTCTCATTCTCATTGTCCTAGTCTCAAATTCACACGACATTTTCTCAGAGAAACTGCTGCAGACCATCCTAGCTAAAGAAGCTCCCCATCCACTCACTAACATCACATTGTCCTATTTTATTTTCTGTATAGCACCTTTCACCATTTAAAATCGTCCTATTTGTTTTTGTTTTTGTTTTTTTTGTATGTATTTATCTGTCTTCCTCACTAGAATATAAGACTTTAAGGACAAGGCTTTTGTCTGTTTTGTTCACTGCCATATCCCCTGCACCTAGAACCAGACCTATTACCAAACCAAAAACCAAACCTAGTGCCGTCGACTCGATTCCAACTCATAGCAATCCTGTAGGACAGAGTAGAACTGCACCATAGAGTTTCCAGGGAGCCCCTGGCGGATTCAAACTGCTAACCTTTTGGTTAGCAGCTGTAGCACTTAACTACTATGCCACCAGGGCTCATGGATCCAGACCTATTAGTGTTTAATAAATATTTGCTGAATGAGTTACTACAGGTACCCCAGCTGCAAATCAAAAGAACTCTCATCATCATTATCAAAGTACATATATATAAATAATTCCACAATTACAGATAATTCTGTTTTTATGCTGTGTACTATGTAACGATAGAAAAAAAATTTCCAAAGTAAATAATTGTTGTATTATCTTTTTAGTAGTCAGTCAGCAGTATTCATTGAGTACACACTCGGCTAAGGCATGGTACTAAATGCATGGCACTTTAAGAAGATGCAGGGCTTTTAAGAAGCTTTCTTTAATTGCCTAAAATGAATGACTCAGTCAACAAGTAAATGTATGAAAATGTGTGACTATAAGTATGTGCATGAAAGTATATATTTTAGCATGATCGAGGGGTGCATGATAGTGTGTATTTCCCAAGTATGAGTATCTGGGAGGTGGGGAGAAAAATGGAGACTTGAAGCAGTGAGTAATACTTTACTTCAATTTCTAAGTATTTACCATTATCTCCCAAAGTAACCATCTAACCTAATAAATATCTATGCATTCTTCAGCTTTTAGGTCAAGTGCCATTATAGATAAGTTTTCTTTGTTATTTGCATTCAGAAGAGTATATTTAGAGTGCCTGCCTATATTTACAGTTATCCATTTATTGGTTGGTTATTTTACTCTGTCTCCTGCACTGGACTCAAAGTTTTGTGAGCAGAGACGATGTCTGTTTTTCCTCATCAGTGTAGCTGGAACAGCTAGCACAGTGCATTTAGTTGACTCTCAGTGTTTCCTAATGTATGAAAGATGGTAGATAGGGAGAAAGGAGAGAAGGCCCTTTTTTTTTTTAAATAATTTTTATTGTGCTTTAAGTGAAAGTTTACAAATCAAGTCAGTCTCTCACACAAAAACCCATATACAACTTGCTACATACTCCCAATTACTTCCCCCCCCCCCCCATGAGACAGCCCACTCCCTCCTTCCACTCTCCCTTTTCATGACCATTTTGCCAGCTTCTAAGCTCCTCTGTCCTCGCATTTCCCCTCCTGGCAGGAGATGCCAACATTGTCTCAAGTGTCCACCCGAACCAAGTAGCTCACGCCTCACCAGCATCCCTCTCCAACCCATCGTCCAGTCCAATCCATGTCTGACGAGCTGGCTTCGGGGATGGTTCCTGTAGTGGGCCAACAGAAGGTCTGGGGGCCATGATCACCAGGGTCCTTCCAGTCTCAGTCAGACCATTAAGTCTGGTCTTTTTATGAGAATTTGGGGTCTGCATCCCACTATTCTCCTGCTCCCTCAGGGATTCTCTATTGTGTTCCCTTTCAGGGCAGTCATCGGTTGTGGCCGGACACCATCTAGTTATTCTGGTCTCAGGGTGATGTAGTCTCTGGTTCATGTAGCCCTTTCTGTCTCTTGGGCTCGTTATTATCCTGTGTTCTTGGTGTTCTTCATTCTCCTTTGACCCAGGTGGGTTGAGACTCATTGATGCATCTTAGATGGCCGCTTGCAAGCATTTAAGACCCCAGATACCACTCTTCAACGTGGGATGCAGAATGTTTTCTTAACAGATTTCATTATGCCAATTGACTTAGATGTCCCCTGAAACCATGGTCCCCAAACCCTGCCCCTGCTTCGCTGACCTTCAAAGCATTCAGTTTATTCAGGAAACTGCTTTGCTTTGGTTTAGTCCAGTTGTGCTGACCTCCACTGTGTTGAAATGTTGTCCTTCCCTTCACCCTAAGTAGTTCTTGTCTACTATCTATTTAGTAAACACCCCTCTCCCACCCCCCCTCCCTCCCCCCTCTCATAACCACAAAAGAGTGTGTTCTTCTCAGTTTAAACTATTTCTCAAGATCTTGTAATAGTGGTCTTATACAGTATTTGTCCTTTTGCATCTGACTAATTTCACTCAGTATAATGCCTTCCAGGTTTCTCCATGTTACGAAATGTTTCACTGATTCATCACTGTTCTTTATTGATGCATAGTATTCCATTGTGTGGATATACCATAATTTATCCATTCATCCTTGGTTGGTTCCATCTTTTTGCTATTGTAAACAGTGCTGCAGTAAACATGGGTGTGCATATATCTGTTTGTGTAAAGGCTCTTATTTCTCGAGGATATATTCCAAGGAGTGGAATTGCTGGGTCGTATGGTATTCTATTTCTAGCTTTTTAAGGAGGCGCCAAATCGATTTCCAAAGTGGTTGTACCATTTTACATTCCCACCAGCAGTGTGTAAGTGTTCCAATCTCTCCACAGCCTCTCCAACATTTATTATTTTGTGTTTTTTGGATTAGTGCCAGTCTTGTTAGAGTGAGATGGAATCTCATTGTAGTTTTGATTTGCATTTCTCTCATGGCTAATGATGAGCATTTCCTCATGTATCTGTTAGCCCCCTGAATGTCTTCTTTAGTGAAGTGACTGTTCATATCCTTTGCCCATTTTTTAATTGGGTGGTTTGTCTTTTTGTGGTTGAGTTTTAGCAGAGTCATGTAGATTTTAGAGATCAGGCGCTGGTCGGAGATGTCGTGGCCGAAAATTTTTTCCCAGTCTGTAGGTGGTCTTTTTACTCTATTGGTGAAGTCTTTAGATGAGCATAGGTGTTTGATTTTTAGGAGCTCCCGGTTATCTAGTTTCTCTTTGGCATCTTTAGGAATGTTTTGTATTCTGTTTATGCCATGTATTAGGGCTCCTAACGTTGTCCCTATTTTTTCTTCCATGATCTTTATCGTTTTAGATTTTATGTTTAGGTCTTTGATCCATTTTGAGTTAGTTTTTGTGCAGGGTGTGAGGTATGGGTCCTGTTTCATTTTTTTGGAGATGGATATCCAGTTATGCCAGCACCATTTGTTAAAAAGACTATCTTTTCCCCAATTAACTGACACTGGGCCTTTGTCAAATATCAGCTGCTCAGATGTGGGTGGATTTATATCTGGATTCTCAATTCTATTCCATTAGTCTATGTGTCTGTTGTACCAGTACCAGGCTGTCTTGACTACTGTGGCTGTATAATAGGTTCTAAAATCAGGTAGAGTGAGTCCTCCCACTTTGTTCTTCTTTGTTAGTAATGCTTTACTTATCTGGGGCTCCTTTCCCTTCCATATCAAGTTGGTGATTTGTTTCTCCATCTCATTAAAAAATGTCGTTGGAATTTGGATTGGAAGTGCATTGTATATATAGATGGCTGCTGGTAGAATAGACCTTTTTACAGTGTTAAGTCTTCCTATCCATGAGCAAGGTATCTTTTTCCACTTACGTAGGTCCTTTTTGGTTTCTTGCAGTAGTACTTTGTAGTTTTCTTTGTATAGGTCTTTTACATCTTTGGTAAGATTCATCCATAAGTATTTTATCTTCTTGGGGACTACTGTGAATGGCATTGATTTGGTGATTTCCTCTTTGATGTGCTTTTTTGTTGATGTAGAGGGATCCTACTGATTTTTCTATGTTTATCTTGTAACCTGATACTCTGCTGAACTCTTCTATTAGTTTCAATAGTTTTTTTGAGGATTCCTTAGGGTTTTCTGTGTATAAGATTATGTCGTCTGCAAATAGAGATAATTTTACTTCTTCCTTGCCAATCTGGATGCGCTTTATTTCTTTATCTAGCCTAATTGCTCTGGCTAGGACCTTCAGCACAATGTTGAATAAGAGCAGTGATAAAGGGCATCCTTGTCTGGTTCCGGTTCTCAAGGGAAATGCTTTCAGGCTCAGAGAGAAGGCCTTTTAAGAACTCACTGAACTAGTCCAGTTATGTAGGATGGGTGCATCTGAAGTAGGGCAATAGTAGAGGAAATAAGAAGAAAAGTTCAAAAAAAAGGAATACAGTATACCACTTTTTTTTTTTTTTTAAATGAAAAATTTACTAGAGGTATAGTAAGGAAAACAGGAATCAAAGAAGGCTTTAAGGTTTTGGCCCTGAGTAATTATAATTCATTGTTAGGTGCTTTTAGCAGAAACAGGAGAAGTCAAGAAGATAAGCTGATTTTGTGAGACAGGTTAAGGTATAGTTACTTTACATCAGTTCTAGTTTCCAGCCTCAGACGATTTATATTTCATGGCACTGAGGAAATCTGGAATTGACTCTGGAATCTTGCTAATAATCATAAAGAATGAGAGTGCTGCCATAAAATGGTCTAACATCCTAATTTTCACAAAAGGGTATTGAACAGGACATAAACTGCAGAAATTACCAACGTTCATGAGCTCCATGTCAGTGCCTGGAAAAAAGAGGATTATTAAACAGATGGTTTGTGAGCACTTAGATAATGAAGTAGTGATCACTGGGAGCCAATATGAGTTCACCATAACAAATCATGTCAAAGTAACTTAATTTATTTTAATAGGATTACTAGATCAGGGAAAGCCATAGACAATATAAAGCATTTAAGTAAATCTTTTGTTTTGGACAGACTGAAGAAATGTGGTCTTAATAATTCAGTAAATATATTCATGACTGATTTTATAACCATATCTAGAGCACATGAATTAATTATTTAATGAGAAGCAATGTAAGGAGGTGCTTAAAGTATGAGTTCTGGAACTGGCTTGTCTGGGTTCGAATCCTGGCTCTGCCATTTACTAGTTGTATGACCTTAGGCAAGTTACTTTAGCTTTTTATGCTTTAATATCTCACCTATAAAAATGGGGATAATAATAATTATACTTACCTGCATTGTTGTGAAAATTAAATGGGCTAATTTTCACAAACCACTTTGAATAGTTAGCACTCAATAAATGCTGGTTGTTTCTTTTTTTTTTTTTTTAACCGAGAGAGGTCTTTAATGCCTTGCTTTAAGGCCCTTACCTTGTCCTAAACTTATCCCGTTTGACATTTTTATCCAAAACCTAAATGAAGAGACAAGAGTTTGAATTCAAGGATAATCCAAATCTGGGAAAGAGAAAGCCAACACATTTAATAGCAGAATTAAGCTAACAAAAGACGTTTATAGGCTTAAAGATAATCTGAACCTGGCAAGGTAAATTTTAGTAAGAATAAATGTAAAATCTTGTCTTTAGTTCTAGCAGTCAGCTTTACCTGCTTTCAAGAACTTTGTAAGAAAAAGACCTAGGGTTTTGAATTAACTGCAAGTTTGGTTTGAGCCAACGTAGTAAAAATACAGAAAATCATTTGGTGAACAGAACAAAAGAAGAAATGGTCCCACTATGGGCCAGCTGTATTAGAACACATATTGATATTATATTGTAGTCCAGACACAATTTAAAAGAACCATCAATAAACTGAGGGAATAATCCAGGATAGTGAATAAATGAGCTTGTAAATTATAAGAATAGGAACTATGGACAATTAACCTGGAAAAGAAAAGTTGAGATGTATTAGACAGGTCTATAAATACCTAAAAAGATGATATGTAGAACAGGGATTGAATTTATTTAGTAAGGCTCATTTTGGAAGAACTAGCTTCAAAAAGGCAGGTTTTAGCTTAATATAAAAAACGTTCTAATAATAGTAGCTGTTTAAAAATGGAATGAGCTGATGTGTGAATTAGGGAGCTTCCCAGTCTTAGAAGTATTCAAGCACAGGCAGGATGTCTACTTGTCAGGGATATTGCAGCAGTTGGGATAAGGGAGTTCCTCCATTGGGTGGAAAATGAGAGCTGTAAGTCTACTTCCAGTTCTAATAGTTTAGAATTTATTGAGGGGTTCAGTTTTGGCATGTTGAATTTCATTTAAATAACCTGATGATAATGCTTTATCTTCATAAATTAATGATGATAATCTGCAGCCTGTTTTATATACCTTGAGCTTCAAAGTGACTTGAGCAGCAGCTGAAGTAGATTGGAAAAGTAGTTTGGTTGCCAGTATAGGCCTATCTCATGTGCAGAAGTTTTATAATCGCTTTCAGAAATGAACTGGCAGCAGTAAAAACAACCAAAAAATATATGTATGGTTACATGGATATGGATGCATATATGTGTCTAGAAAGGCATAAGCGGATGCACATGCATGTGTAGGTGTATCTGTAGGCATGTATATACTCGCATAAATAACAAACCGCATAGGGGCTACATAGACATATGCAAACAGTTCATAGCATTGGTATACTGGAGTAGAAGGCTTGGGACCATAGTCTCTGAGGACAGCTTAGTCAGCTGGCATAACACAGTTCACAAAAATGTTCTACATCCTAGTTTCGTGCGTAGTGCCTGGGATCTTAAAAGCTCTTAAGTGGCCATCTAAGGTACAACTATCAGTCTCTACTCATGTAGAGCAAAAGAAAATGAAAGAAATTAAAAGGCTTAAAGAAGAAACTAATCCATGGGACTAAGAGCCCACACAAACTATAGCCTGTTCTAACCTGAGACCAGAAGAACTAGATGGTGCCCAGCTACCACTACCTACCATTCTGACCAGGCACACACAATAGAAAGTACCGGACAGAATGGAAGAAAAATGTAGAGCAAAACTCAAATTCCTAAAAAAGACCAGACCTCTTAGAGCCTAGTGGCGTGGTAGTTAAGAGCTTGGCTGCTAACCAAAGGTCAGTAGTTCGAATCCACCAGCTGCTCCTTGTAAACCATATGGGGCAGTTCTGCTCTGTCCTGTACCGTCCCTATGAGTCGGAGTCCACTCGATGGCAAAGGGTTTTGTTTTTTTAAATTGGACCGGTAAAAACTAGAGGAACCCCTGTGACTGTTGCCCCAAGATAACTTTTGGACTTGGATTTGAAGCTATTTCTGCAGGTCACCTTTCAGCCAAATAATAGATTGGCTTATAAAATAAACAGTATCACCCATGAATAATGTGCTCCATTAAACAATTAACTATATGAGGCCAAACACTCAGCATTTACCCCAAAGCAAAGATGAGAAAGCAAGGAAGGGAAAGGAAGCTAGATCAATGGAAACAGAATGGAAATAATGAGAATGCTGACACGCCATAAAAATTGTAACCAATGGCACAGAACAACGCGTATAAAAATTGTTCAGTGGAAACCTGATTTGCTGTGTGAACTTCTACCTAAAACACAATAAAAATATTATTTTAAAAAAAGAGGAAGGAAAACTGCATTTAACCAAAAAGAAAAAGAAATGAATTGACATGTGGGTCCAAAAACATGTAGGTCGAAATTCCTCTGAGAGTGTTCAAACTATAGGAAAACCTGTTTAGTACACATAGGATACAGTCTTGTCTGTTCATAAGAGGTAAGGTATAAATAAATATAAAATAGTATATAAAGTATTTATGTCAAATACACCCATTCCTGATATCTCTACTAACTGATAACTCAAAATTCATTCTTTAGTAGTCATTAAGAAATTCCCAAGAAATGTAGTAGTAATGATTAGCAGTTTCTCAATTTGTGTCTAATATTATACAGCAGGTTTTAAAGATACAGATATAAAAATATGCCTCATCAGAACAACGTAGAATAATTATATTTTTAGCATTTGAATATAAATGCCAAAGAATTTTCATGACTCTTTCTTTAAATGTTTGAACCGCTTAGAATGACTTTGTTATACACATTTCTGTACCAAAGATTTTCATTACAACATCTTGGCAAAAATGTATTGTTCTTTTCCATTAAACTTCTATTAAAAAAAAAAAAAAAACACTTCTGTAACAGACTTTTAATACTCTGTGGTAGATATTTGAAGACAAGCTTTGGTTATAAGATAAAAGTACAGTTGCCCTTTTTCCTTGTTTCTTTAGATAAGTGGGCACTAGAAATTATAGATAGTTTTGGCAAGAGTTCAAGGGTTAATGTAGCAGATAAATAAAAGGAATTTTCTGTAAATTGAGACCTGCATTATTTCAGTTGTCTTGTCTCTCCTAACGTAACTCATTTAATTTTAAAAAGTAAATACTTAAATTCTTCCTGACAGTGTGCTCAGCTTTTACTATCGTTTATTACTTCAATTATACTTGATATCACTTAGAACAATCTGCCATTTGGAAATTTCAGTATAGCCTGGAGCTTAGTATTAGATCTGGCTGCTATTGTAACATGTACAGCATATGACATTAATGTATCAAAATTAGATTGGATCATCCCTCCTGGTTAAATTTATTTCACATTTCTTTTGTATTCAGTTAACATAAACCTATTAGGGAAGCTGACACATGGGGATGGCTGTATAGGAAGGATATTTTTAAAGTATTTTGATTAAAAAATGAAATCATAGAGCCATGACTTTCCTGAGTTGTATAATCTTTTTTGCTTTTTAAAAATGTCACAAAGCACAAGCCTTGCATTTGTATCATTCAAGTTGTATATATATTTATTTTGCAAGTTAATGAGAATTAAAACTTTTAAAATAAACAATATTTTAATGTTTAGGGCTGACCATTATGTATTTAAAGCAATAAAAATGCTGTGGTTTATAAAAGAAAAAAAGATTCGATCCATTTAAACCTAAAAAAAATACTTTCTTAAAATAAACTATACCAGTCACTTCTAAAATTATAGATTCTGCTCTATAAATTTAGCTGGGCACTATCCTTGGAGTATTACCTCCCTCTCTCCTACAGTCCTCTATAAAGTATTGAGAGGGTATTTTTTACTTAGGAATGCAGATTTTAAAGTTTAAGGATTTATCTTTTATCCTCAAATAGTTATTGACATTAACAATGATTAGAATTTCTTAGATCAGTATTTGAGGACTTGAAGAACTATGAGACTACAGGTTATTAGCTTTTTTTTTTTGTATTACAGATTCCTGTTTGGTAGACCTTCTCAGAAAGGAGCCCTGGTGGCACAGTGGTTAAGAGCTTGGCTGCTAACCAAAAGGTTGGCAATTCAGAACCACCAGCCGCTTCTTGGAAGCCCTATGGGGCAGTTCTTTTCTGTCCTATAGGGTCGCTATGAGTCAACACAAGTACAGTTTTACAAATAAATTTCTATCATTCACAGATCCCTTGAACTCAGGTTGAAAACTCCAGGTTTAAAAAGTGGCAGAGGAGAACCTGTTACTAATTGGACTTAGCTCCTTTCTTTAAAATCACATGTTAATCTGTTCTCCTATCTTGTGACCTTTAAGCCAAAATAAATTGTATATTTCAAAAAGAGAAATTGACTGCAAGTTAGCTCATAGCATAAATACTGATGACACTTACCCATATTTTACTCATCTTAACTTTCCCCCTGCATTGTGTTCAGTTACCTGAAGAAATGCGGGAAAAAAGCCCGTGTAAGTTACGTACCAAAAGTGGACTCAAATGTTTGCAGCGGCAGAATCAGTAAATGTACTAGAATAACCAAATTTTATTTTAAAACACATGTTTATACAGTAGTCTCTATGAAGGAAACTCAAGACTAATAGGTATTAATTTTTCTTAAAATTAGAAATCCAATTTTACATGCTTCGCTTTTGTACAGTTTTGATCATTGTAACATTAACTCTCTGGCTGCCATAAACACCTTTGTAAGTACCACAGATATTTAAATAAACACCATGAGGGTCTCGCAAATCCCAAGGAATCTATTTGGAAGAGTTTTTTTTTTGATGTTACAAGTTTTTTTTTTAATTGTACTTTAGATGAATATTTATAGAAAAACTAGTTTCTCGTCAAGCAGTTAGTACACACATTGTTCTGTGACATTAGTTAACAACCCCACAACATGTCAACACTCTCCCTTCTCAACCTTGGGTTCCCTATTACCAGCTTTCCTGTTCCCTCGTGCCTTCCAATCCCTGCCCTAGGGCCGGTGCGCCCCTTAGTCTTTTTTGGTTCCATGGGCCTGTTCAGTCTTTGGCTAAAGGGTATTTGGAAGAATTTTTAAGTTTCTTAGGCAAGAAAACCTGAAAATAAATTTGTTAAAACAAATATAATCAACTTACTCACTAGGTGATTATCCGATTTATGAATTATCTATTTCTTTTACTTCTCTTCCTGTTGCCTCCTTAAGACCTCTTCACTGCTCATTAGCACTTCCAAACAGTAGTCAGAAAAAAAGAGAACTTTAAATCAGTCAGTTTTGTTATTTGTTAAAACACTCCTTTAAAAAGTTTTGGTAGAAGAGAATTGGTGCAGAATTGCGTATTTCAATTAGACAAATTGTCTCTAAGTTAGCTCTTAGTGTATATATTGATGACACTTATCCTCAGTTTTCTCTTTTTAATTTTCCCACCTGCAGTGTGTCCAGTCATCTGAAAGTAATAGAAAAGTTAGAAGATGCTAGTTAGGAAGAGCGTGTGTACATGAATCTTTGTTATGTAGGTTCTGTTTCTGGTTGACTAACCGACTCGACGGCACCTAACAACACCAATAGGCAATTGAAAATTACCTAATCATCTGCAGTGTGTCCTAATGTCTTGTGTCACATGTTATGAAAAGGATCAAGTGAAATTTTTAAAATCTGATATTTTATTTCTTTACCCTTTTCTCTTTTTATAGTATGTTGCCATTAGCTGTATGACTATACTCATAGGGCCTTCCTAAAGCAATGTGAACTATTTTCTTGGTTTTCCAGTTGAGACATTTAGGAAATGATGAAGTACACATTGTTTGGTCAGAGCATACTAGAGACTACAGGAGAGGAATTATTCCTACAGAGTTTGGTGATGTCCTTATTGTTATATATCCAATGAAAAATCACATGTTCAGTATCCAGATAATGAAAAAACCAGAGGTAAGAACTTCTTGTCTTGTCTTACATTTTAATAATATATTTTGAATTCTAAACAGGTTCGTGTGTTTCCAACTTACAGAAGACAGATCTAACTAAGCATCAACTGTGGGAGGAAATGAGATATAGATCCTCGTAGACGTGTGGATTGTCTAAGCCTGATACAAAAGGATCTATACCAGGATTAGTAGCAAGAAACTGTGTCCAAATAGCAGAAGGCTAGGTGTACCAGAATGAAAGTTCTTTTGTGCTAAGCACCCAAAAGGACTTGTCTTTTATTCAGAAGGCAGTTACAGTTTCTAAAAGACACAATAAGAAGTAAACATTACCTTTAAAAGGGGAATGTGTGATTCCTATACTTTTAGTTGATACATTTTATTAAGATTACATGATTATTTAGTCATGTAGTCGTTTAATAAAAATTCTACAAAGTAAAAGAAAAACCAAGTAGTTCTGTTAAAAAGTTAATAACAAAAGTTTGTTAGTATTTTGATGTCTTTCTTCCTTTTTTTTTTTTTTCTCCCAATTGAGTGCTTTTAGTTTAGAGAAAGCCCACTTTCTGACACCTAATCATGACTCTTCAGGATTTTTTTAATTGGGTTGAATTTCTTTTGTGTAAATTTAAACTTATAACCTGGCCAGATTTTTTAGGGTTCATCTAAACTAGAGGTCAGCAAACTAGAGCCCATGGCTTATTTTTGTACAGCCCATGAGCTTTACATTTTTAAAGAGTTTAAACAACAGCAACAAAAAAAAAAATCGAAGAATATGTGACAAGAGATCATATGTGTCCACAAAGAGTAAAATACTCACTATATTATCCACAGCTCCGGTTTATGCCTTCAATTGCTGTTTGTATACCAACCACATTCAAGTAGAGTAACTTTTGAAATTGTCAGTCACCTGATAAAAATGGCATTTAATATCAAAACATAAATATTTTTCTAGTAAACCATGTCATAAAAGTGTTCTGGATTGTGTAGTAAAGCCAGTTATCACACAAAGATAATGGAAAACTAACTTCCTGTGTATAAGATTATATATCATCCCTGTTTGCTCAGTAGAGAAAAAGGAATTTACTTCCAGTGTTGGATTTTTGTTTACAACTGAGATTACAAAAATTTGCAGGTCGTATAAATTATTTAGTTAATTACATGAGTCACAAAAGTTCTTTTCAATGAACACCTTATAGACTCTGGGCTTTTTGTTTATTCCCCTAGCATGAGTAGACCCATCATGGAAAAAAAAGTAATTCTAATGGTATTTCTACTGAAGAAGAAACTAAAGAGGGAACTGAAACACGTTTTTACGCAAGCAGTGTCTTGATTGTTCTTGTTTACAACCTTTCTAGCATGTATGTGACTGTAAAATTATTTTCTAATTTCTCAATCAGGTTCCCTTCTTTGGTCCACTTTTTGATGGTGCTATTGTGAATGGAAAGGTTCTACCCATTATGGTTCGAGCAACAGCTATAAATGCAAGCCGTGCTCTGAAATCACTGATTCCATTGTATCAAAACTTGTATCCTTTTTTTTTTTTTTAACAGTGCAGCTTCTACACTTTTATATCTACTTTCCAAGGTAAATATTTTTTATGTATTAAAACCTTCGATTTTTTGTGTATTGATAAACAGATGGTGGAGTTCCTCCCCAGTGTTTGAGTGTTATAATATTTGAATGGTGTATTTTGTTTTTTACACTTTTGATCAGTACTAATCTTTTGGTTAATTAACTACATTCCCGCTATGAGCCAAGCCGGTCACTCTGCTACTCTGAAGGGGCAGAGGGTTCTTGCAAAGAACTTAAAATCTAGATGGAAAAACATGTTATTATGTATGTATGTAATAGAAGTACACACAGGGTGCTCCAGAAGTATAATATCAAGGGGCTTCTCACTCAGCTGGAGGGGATGGTAATGTCAGGAAACACTTGAGAAATGTGAGGATTGAATTAGTCTTGAAGGATGAATAAGAGTTAATCAGGACGATCAGAGGAAGAAGAGTATTCAAGCAGAGGGAACAGTGTAAACAGAGGCACAGAGGTATGAGAGGACATGGAGTGTTTAAGAACATGGCTTTTGGAGCCATATTGCCTGAACTCAGATGCAGGCCATCACTTCTTTAGCTGTGTAGCCTTGGGCAGCTTACTTAACCTCTCTGAGCCTCAATTTCCTTATCTATAAAATGTGAATGATAATAATACCTAGCTCATGGGGTTATGAAAACTAAATGAGTCAGTGTATGCAGAGCTCCTAAAACAATGCCTGGCACACAGTAAGCACATAGCTCTAAAATTTAAATTATTTACTGATATTCCTTTCTAAAATGGATTTGTGTTTTCTGTATATCTTTGCTGTATGATTTTTTTTAAATGGTCATTTTTATATAATAAGCTCTATTAAACTTTAAAAGAAAGGCCTTTTTAAATAGTGTATCTTCCATTCCACATAAAATGGATTTATCATTATAACCTGGTAGTCTGCCACACACATTTTCTTCTTTTGATGAAAATCGACTTAAGGAGTCTGATTCATATGTAATTCCTCCTGTATTCCAACACCATGAAATGTATTTACAGACGAATCATAGCATGGTACATTGATTAAGCTTAATGACATTTGTATAGCATTTCTTACTTGTGGCAGTTATATCTTCACTTATTTTAAGTTGAAAACACAGATTTAAAGTGCTCATTTTAGTGAAATGGTAAGAATTCAGAAGCTTTGAATTGATTAACAAAGAATAAGATCTGGAGAAATCCACTAAATGTAGACCCGCCAATTGAAAGGAAATTTCAGTGGCAAGTAATACCCTCCCCTCGGTAAGACAGACACAGAGAAAGTGAATTTTTTTCCTGCATCACTTGTCTTTGACTATGGGGTCTGTTGATTGGTTTGAAGACTATGGTAACGTTAAGGAGAAGCTATCCAAGAAGACCCTTAGGAGTTCTTGTGAACCCTGCTGAGCTCACTCAGAAATCAGGGTCAGTTACTTTACCCTTGGGGCCTGGAACCTTAAGTGTCGCTTCACTTAGCTGTGAATAAACTATGAGGAGATTGATTCATGAACCCCACACACAGTTTCCCATTTTCATAGTACATGCACCATGCACTTCTTTAGGAATTACAGTTTCACTCCCGCATACAGTATCTCTGTGTACAAAACAGGATACTTACTGACAAATTCTTACTTTCCTAATCTATTTTTTTCTTTATTTTTATTCATTTGATTTTCATCTCATCATTATACTTGTAAAAGCATTGTAGTTTTCATTTATTTCCTTGAGTATATTTTTCCATTTATTATCTCCTGAATATCTCCAGAAAGGTAGCCGATTTTACCTGGACTATACAAATGATTACCCATAACATACATTTATCTACCTCGTTAGCTCCCCAGAAGTTGTCTACTTTTGGACCCTTGCCTCTCTCACAGTTTGCTTGATTCTGATGTTCATCTGGAAGCTTAGTGTTCTCCACCATTTCATTTCAGATGGAAGAGTTTACACTTTCCTGTGTAAAAACGTGCCTTAAATATTTTTGGAAAGTGGTGCAAAATAGGTTAGATTATGATGTAAAACTCTGTCTACTTCTTGAATCATAAAACAGGAACTCAAATTTATTGACCAAACACAAACTATTTCTGACCTAAAACACAAATAGCATTTAAAATGCATACCTTACAAAGTAGTTAAAAAGTATAAAATAAAGAATGTTGGGAATATGGCTTAATATTTTTTTCTACACCTAAATTCATAGTCTTGATTTTTAGCTCGGGTTCTGCCTTGTGATCTTGATAAGTCACAAAATCTCTGAACCTTATTTTATTCATCTGTAAAAACAGTGGCGATACACATTTCAGAATTGTGAGGATTAAATGAGATTATGAATTTGAATGTGCCTAGTTTTTTTTTAGTAAATGAAATAACAGATGTAAGGTAGTATTATTTTGTGCAGTGACTAACTCTGTTATGTATAAATATTGTAGTTAATATAAAACAACTCTACCCAACGCCAAGGAATTGCATCTTTTTTTTTAATAATTTATTTTTGTTGAAAATATATACAGCAGAGCATACACCAATTCAACAGGTTCTACATGTACAATTCAGTGACATTGATCACATTCTTCAAGTTGTATAACCATTCTCACCCTCCTTTTCCAAGGTGTTCCTCCCCCATTAACATAAACTTGCTGCCCCCTAAGCTCCCCGTCTAATCTTTCGAATTGTTGTGGTCAGTTTGGTCCCATATAGATAGTTCTTTAAAAGAGCACAGTGCTCAAGGTAGATGTTCTTTACTAATTAAGCTAAACTCTTGTTGGGTTTAAAGACAACTTCAGGGGAGATTTTTGATTTGAGGTTTAAAGATTATCTCGGGGCAATAGTTTTGGGGTTTCATCCAGCCTCAGTGACCCCAGAAAGTCTGGATTCCATGAACATTTGAAATTCTATTCCTCGTATTCCTCTTTTGGATCAGGATTGAAAGACCTGACTGTGAATTCTGGCTCCACCGTTTACTACCTTTTTTTTTTTTTTTTAAATATTTCGTTGTGTTTTAGGTGAATGTTTACACAGAAAATTGGGTTCCCATTTAACAATTTTTATACAAATTCCATGACATTGGTTTCAATTTTCACAGTGTGTCAGCAGTCTCATTATTTCCATTGTGTTTGTTCTATTTCCATTGCTTTAGCTTTCCTTCCCTTCTTTGCCTTCTCATCTTTGTTTTTGGGTAAATTCTGACCATTTGGTCTCGTATAGTTAATTGTTTAAGGATATACATTACTCAGGGGTGATATAGCTTATTTTATAAGGCAGTCTTTTATTTGGCTGAAAGGTGACCTCCAGGAGTAGCCTCACTGGTTTTTTATGTTTGGTTGGTTCATTGGTTGGGTCAGATTTTCAGGCCTACTTCATGAAGTTTTTTATTAATTAACCTTGCTAAGACATTAATAGATACCAGATTAAAGAAAATTCTAGGATGACGAGCAGTAATTTGAGATGGAAGATAGTAAACATGAACAGTTGAGAACAGTAGAACAGTTTCTACCAGCAAAACCACTTTTGGGACATTCAAAGTAAAAACATTAAATCAGAGTTAAACAAGTTTTGCTTGACTTGGAGACTTGAATTTTAGAAACTATCTGAAAATTATTTTCCCATGCTATTTAATTACATAGTATAGATGCTCCTAACCTTTGCTAATCTGAAGCACATGTAGCCATATTTCACCAAGATCCACAAGATTCTGTATTATTTACAAATTTTTAGGAAAAATTATTTCACATAGTTGAATTACTTCATTTATAAAGGAAGGTTTATATGATAAATGACTAACCATATTTATTTTAAGATATATTGAGTTATAGGTATGTTTGTTTTAATTTTAAATAACAAATATATAGTTCAGAAGTATTTAATAAGTTTAAAAGTGTACTTTTTTACAAATCCAGATAAATTCCTATTAAAAGCAAATCATGCATTTTAAAACAGATCAATAAAACTTAATATGAAGTTTTATTAACATAAAACTACAACAGAAATTGAGATAGAATTAGGCTTTGAAAACCACCAGAGTTAATACTTTAATCCTTATAAGGAAAATGAATGGGTAAAAAAAGTGTAATAAACTCAATTACATTTGAATAATTATATTGCCGTGTCAGTTATTTTCTGCCCAATGAAAGTACCCACTAAGATTCCACAGCATAAATTGTGCTATTTACGGTCATTAAATACAGTTTAAATTTTATCCTAGGAACATCTTCTGTAACTATGAATCTAATGTTGTCCACTAAATGAGGACAATATTGATTGTCATATGCTGCTCAAATCGATCATGCTGGCAGCCAGAATTACAGTAATCTGTCAGTATTGATGACTGTCTTTCAGGCTTTGAAACCTTTCCTTCAATTGTCGTTGCTTGCATTACTTATACTTGAAAAACATTTTCTTGCAACCTCTGATTTTGTCGGCTAGGTACTTATTTTTTTTTCTTTTTTTGATCCTTTATTGGTTTGATCATGCAATTAGAATTGAAACACAACACTGGGGAGGAAGAGTAGGCGGATTTTGGGTAATGATTTGACCCGAAGGGTATTTCTAGTTTGATCTTAGCCTTCATTTATTAGTTACCTGTTGAAAGAGTGAGTGTTTTTGGTTTGTATTTTGTTTGTTTTTGCAGTGGGAACAGTAATTCCAAAGCATTAATTGCATGACTTTTAGAATCATGATCCCATTTCTTAAATAAAAATCTTAAAGCAATTATTTATTTTGATCCTAGAAATATTTTAACTATGGCTTCTGAGTGTACAATGTTAAATATGATGCTATTGTGCATGTACTGTTTTTTAATGTAGATTTGTTGTACATAAAATTTTTCAGAAGTTACAGTATGTAATCATGTCTTTAATTTTTTATAAACTTTTTTATTATAGAACAATTTGAAAAAGTTACATAAATCATAAACTTACTATATAGTGAATAATTACAGCTTAACCACCACCAGGTCAAGGAATAGAATTGTGTACTATTTTTTTCTTTCAGAAATATTTATTGATCATTTATGTGGTAGTGCCTTGGTAAAGATTTTGGGAAGGATGCAAAGAAAAATCAGATGTTAACTTTGCCCTCAATAAATTTATAATCTAAGAGACAGAATAACATGTACGTTAATAATTACAATATAAGGTAAAATGTAAGTGTCATAGTAGGGTTACAGATAAAATGCTGTGGGAGTTCCAAGGAAGAAGTTATCTTGATGAAAGAAGATGTGGAAAGAATGTGTAGAAAATTCAATAGATGATCTGGACCTCAAAGGGTGGGATTTGAGTAGATAGAAGACAGCATGTCTGTTATAATTCTTATAAATTATATTTTGGGGTTTTCTATGTATGTATATATGTATATTTAACAAAAAAAGTTGCCTTCAAGTCGATTCTGACTCATAGAGACCCTATAGGACAAAGTAGAACTGCCCTATAGGGTTCCCAAGGCTGTAAATCTTCAAAGAAGCAGACTGCCACATCTTTCTCCTGCAGAGTGGCTGGATGGTTCCAACCACTGACGTTTTCACTCGGTTGCCCAGTGCCTAACCACTGTGCCACTGGGGCTCCTTGTATCTATGTATATAATATATACATAATCTGAAATATACAGTATGGGGGATTTTATACAGTTAAATGGCATCTTTAAAGAACACTTTATACCTCAGTTTTATATTTTTTGCTACCACAACCAATATTATTTGATTTTTCTAATCTGTTTAAGATTTGACTGTTTCTTAAATGCCAGAATTAGGTTTCTGTTTAACTTTATCGGACAAATTACCAGAAGTCAATGATCATTCTTCAATTAGTCACAATTTGTTGTCCCTGCAGTTCTAATGTTCAAATGTAAAGAACCTGTTGCAAAAATATAAGAGCCAAAACTAAATGAAATGTAATTGATTGGCTCTGCTAATGCAATTTGCCATTCAATATGATAGAACAGTATAAAACCTCTTAGGGGGCCCATCAATATTGCTGCCATTTCATGTTAGAAGAAAATGAGTTTATTGAGAAACTACATACTTTTCTGTATCTATTATCTTTTGTAGATCATTTCCTTGGAAGATAGTATTGATAAGGATAGGCTGTCCAAAAAGCTGATTGTTTAGAAATCAGCTTGGGCTTTGGAGTCAGACCCACTTACTAAATATGTCACAGCCTTTGTGTCTAAGTATTTTTTCTTAAGCTGTAAAAAGAATAATAGTGCCAAATTCAGGATTATTGTAAGGATTAAATGAAGTTATCCACATGTGGCACTAAGCAGTGTCTGTCATGTAGTTCAGTAAATGGTAACTACGTGGTAGTTGATTATGTTATCATTATTACTGTTCTCTACATTGACCCTGGAAATATTACTCTAAAACAGAAATCTAAACATATTAAAAGTCTTTTGATGGCTCTTGACTGCTGCAAGTCTAAATTCTTTAACTACCTGTAAGCACTTCTGTTAGCTTACTTTCCTACTACCCCAGCCTCGTATTTCTCACTGTAGCTTTGTCTCATTACAGCTTTGTACTCTTTCCCAGTTCCACCCCCTCCTCCCCCCATTACTCCCTTTGTCTCCTTCCACATTGATACATAGGATATGTATGTGTCCAGCTAAACCATATTCATCATCCTTGAATGTTCTTTTCCAATTTCAGGCCCATGTTTTTGCCCCAAGAATGCCCTTCTTTACTTTTTTGCAGCCCAATATATTCATCTTTATGATGCAAATAAAATTAGCCTTTGTTTAAAAAAAAAAAAAAAAAAAAAACCTTCCTTCAGTAAGCAAATTTAATTGCTCACACTGTTTCCTAACATTTTGTTATAAAACTTGCCATGTGTGTCAACAAATCTTACCATCCTTGTTTTACTAACTTCAGCATAGTGCTTCGCCCATGATAGGTGGCCAGTAATTTGTTATAATAGGACATGGTAAATGGATTCATGGATGGATGGATTTTTACCTATCTTTCCTTTTTAACAGAAATTTTCTCCTTTGTCAATGTACCTTAGTAATAAACCCACTCGTATTTCTATTGTCTGTGCTTTAGCAGTTTATAATTAGCCTGGATATTTTCAAAGAATGGAAAACTCCAAATATTTTCTTTAATTGTAGTAACTCTTACTTTGTGGTTTATGTTAGACTAGGCTACGGCTTCAAGAGCATGCTGGGTTGGTAACAGACATTTCCTCTGATACATGAACAAGTCAGAAAAGCATACACACACAAGGGTATTATGTTTTGACTGATTAATCAGAATATTTTTATTAGATGGCACTGTAGTTTAGTGAAGGTAATTTTCAGAGAGAAGTAATCAGTGGGGGTTTCCCCCCTACATGTAAGGGGAAGGGTGAATCTGTTAGGGTGAAAAGTTAGATAAGACTCCCCTTACCTGATGACAGTGACAGAGATTGTCTTAGGGAGAATATAGCTTGGTGTTCCCCCAAGAAGGAGGCAGAACTTAATGCGCTAATGACAAATATAAATATTTTAAAAAGCTATATTCACACACACACAAAAAGAAGTTTGCTAAGCAATTTTGGATCATTCATTTATTCACTCAATATTGGCTACCCCACTATATGAGAAACACTGTGAGAGAAAAGCTAGGGATAGAAAGAAAGAGTCACTGCTTTAAAGGAGCTTACCACCAGCAGCTCCATGGGAGAAAGATGTGGCAATCTGCTTGCATAGAGATTTACAGCCTCAAAAACCCTGTGGGGTCCCTATGAGTCGGAATTGACTTGATGGCAAAGGATTTGGTTTGGTTTACAGTCTGGCAAAGGGTAAAAGAGAGCCTGATGAGTAAATGAATGATTGGCACTCATCTGATGAGAGTCCAGCAATAGTGATATATACAAAGTAGAATGGTAACAGAATAGAAAGTGATTAATTTTAAGTGGGGAAGGAAGGTGAGGAGTAGAAATTAGGAATGGCTTTACAAAGGTAGCATGTTTTACTAATTATATGTGGGACTTTCCCAGGCAGTAAATATCAGGAAAGAATTTCTCAGAGGTAGGGAATAGGCATGGAGGCATAAGAGTGTAATGTGGTCAAGAAATACAAGGAGCTCAGTTCTTTTGGGTGGTATTAGGCAAAGGGAAGAGTAGTAGCAGATGAGGATCAAGAAATAAGTCAAAGTCAGATAATGGAGTCAAGCAGAAAGAAAACCAATTTAGGCTTGATTTTGTGTTACTCTCAATAATATGGCAACCAATATCTTAAGTGACAATTCCTTCTGCTTTTGTTTGATTTTTACATGTTGAATATGAGAACACTTACAGTTCAATTTTTTTTTTCTTTTTCTAGTAAAGCCTTCCCAAGGTAACTTAGTTTATTAGACAATTATTTGAATATTCTTTTTTGTAATAATTAGTTATATAGTAATTGCTAAGCCAAGTTGTTAATTAGTCCTGTTTTTCTTAATGAGATTAAGAGGGTCTCTAAATGTTTGATAATGTTTACACCTGTTTGGCATTTTAAAAAGAACAGTTGAGATTTTCATAATTCCTACATTTCATGATAGACTCCTCATTCCTGCATAACAATCCTTCTTTACACTTTCCCTGTAAAGTACTTTTACACGTTATTGTACTTTTTTACATTATCATACTTTTAGATGTTATAGATAAAGGAAGTACTTTTATTCTGTTCTTAGAGTACATTGTCTTCATGACAAAAATACCAGAGGAAAAGAAAGCTCTACCACCATCTTATCTGTTTTGTCAAATCCAGTGTGACAGTATGGTCCACATATGCCAATCTAGACAGTTGGGTCATATCACAGTACACCAGAAGGAAGATAGAAAACTCCATCAGGGCGTGGACAAACTATTCCCTAAAAGCAACGAAAATTTTTTTTCTCCTTCATTTTTATTAACTTCTCAACCTGTGCTAGAACAGAGATATTTTTTCTCTTTTAGATCCCTGTGTTGTTGTTTGTGATGAGGGTGCACTGGTATGCTGAATTTATTATTCACCACACCTATTACATACTGTGCATGTTTTACTCTTTGTTTAATATAAAAATAGCAGTAGATTCAGATGCTATTTGGGGATTTCAGAAACCAAAAAGTAAAGGACGTAAGGCTGAAATTAGTTTTTAACCCTATTTGACATAGGAATTGCAGTGTTTTTAATCTATTTTTTTCCTTTTGCTAAACATGAGGGCTTTTGCTGTTGAATTTTTAATAACTCAATACTGGAATTACAATTAAACTATGGGTCACAAGTCTCTCCATTTTCTTCTAACTGCTTTTTCTTTCAAACACTAAAATACAGCCTATTTAAATCTTAACTTTTGCTTGCCAAACCACTGTTACCGTCCATCTGTTCATGCCGATTGTAAAGAAGGTTGGTTTTTAGTGAAGCTTTGCATTTCACATAAGGTATGTGAAGTGAAATTTCACAAGGGACATGATGGATCCTGATTCTTAGTGATAAACCTTTGGGGCCATCAGGGTTGGCATATGGTCCAGTATGATATGAAGGCTTGGGTTCCCTGGCTTCACTTCTTTGGCGTGAAGCTGATAAAACCTGGCTCTTGAGTATTATTTCACTGGACACCAATCATGGGCAGCAGGAACTGCCCATTTAACTCTCTGTGGGAAGGAAGCCCAGAGAGCATTCACAATGGTACCATTGTCGAGTCACAAACTGCTCTGAACAGCTTGACAGCACTAGGGAGGAGGGGAAAGGGTTGCTTTACTAATTGCTGTTCAGAAAAGAGAAGGAGCAAAAATAGCTATTGTAGAACCAGTGTTTCTACATTTACTTACTCTCTTGATAGGAGTGTTGACTTTTAGTTAGCACATAGCTACTATCAGAAAGAAAGCAAATGAATATATCTAAGTAACCACCTGTAGTAATTCCTTGTTAACATGTATGTATTTTCAGCCCTTCAGGTTATAGCAGGGCAAAAGTAGGACTTGCTTTATAATATTTTTTATGTTTAGATGAAAATAATGTACTTTTTATCTTCATAAAATTTTTAAATGAGGGAAAGAGTGGATTAAAAAACACCACTTTTTACATATCAGGTAGGTCTAAAGACAAATTCAAATTACTTCTCTTTACTCTTTGCATTTTAGAATTTCCAGATAATGTCTGAACACATATAAACTGCATTAATATAGAAATGTAAATTAATTTAATACATAGCAATTGCAAGTGCTAAAATAATATACTAAAGATAGAATGTCTATTAAATACTGGGTTTAACATTTAAATGATTAGCTTATAACTATTCCAGACATGGATGGTTATCTCACACATTGGATTCTGCCTATTTGAGGTATCTTAAAAAATTTGAGGGCTGTTTTCCTTATTTGTGAAACATCGTATACCCTGATATTTTTATAAAGACTCCTCTTGGCCTTTCCATTTTCTTCTGATCAGTCTAGTTAAGAAGCAATTGGTCATTCTGATGCAAAGAAACAATGATTACAACCTTAAAAAAAAATTCAAAGAATACTGTCCTGACCTCACAGTCAGATAGTTCCATAGATGATTCTTTTATTTAGTTGAATTTAAATTGGCTAAATTATCTTACAGTATTGTAATTTATGCAACATATTCTTAAATACGTTTATTTAAATATGTTTGTTTCCAGGCGCTCAGGACCCAAGAGAGACGTTTTAGGAAAACTTTATAATTTTTTTTAAATCAGGTGCTCTTGCCAAATTGGGGGAAAATCAAATGCAGGTTTTGTAAAATTAGCAACAGTCGGTAAAATTACTAGTATTCCATCTCCTCATATCCCCTTAAGTGATTTAGTAAATGGGCACAAGTGCAATATTTCAAAACCAGTAATTCATTGAATGCCCGTTCTTCCTTTTACTGCAGAATAGATTATATTTAAGTCAAGATTAATGGATAGATTTTGATGTTAAAGTCCAGTCTCTAAGCCTATCATTCCCTTGGGGGCATATAGTGCATTAGTTTAAGCCAATATACTGCTTATCGTAGATTCTATGACACTGTCTTAAATGACAGTTTGCTGTACTTTGTTACTGCTTACTATGATAATAAAATCACCCTTTTTCGTATTCCCGATAATTATGGCATTTAAATAAAATCATAATTAAATTAGTCCACATTTAAGTAGAGATAATATTTAAGTAATTGTGCACTGTAAAATTTCAATTGTTTGGTTTTTTTTCTTTTCTTTTTTGTAATCTTCAGACAAGGCCCAAGTTTAGTATTTAGTTCATACACATACATTCATTTCCTCAACTGTTATGTACTGAAATGTTTGTTCCCAAAAGGAGCAACACAAAATGATGTTTCTAGTATTCCGCCAGTGTTTTTTAAACCCGTACTCTAATACTAGTGATTCTGAAGCAGTTTCTACTATGAAAGTCCCGTTATTACTAAATTAATGGTAATACTTTAAAGTAGATCTTATCAAGAACGATAGTACAAAACTTCAGTTTCATTAAATATGAAATCCAGGTAACTTAGTTTTTCTTTTAGATGTTTTGTTCCATACAACTTTCATGAAAGTGGAATAGATATACTTATTTGATAATCATATTGGTGCTTTTTGCAAACCACCAGTGATTATTAGATTATTAAATTGGAAAGGATTTTCAGAACCTTTTGGTAGGTTTAAATTTTTAATCCTATTTATTTAATATTAATCTTTTCAGATCTATTTACATGAACTTTGGTAGAATTGAGCTTATCAGCCTTTGCTTAACATTTTCATTTAGTAATTGACTGATTTATGAGCAATTATATATGGTCCAAATTTTATTCAACTCCGACTTTCCATAATAGGGCTATCCTCACACTGCCTTAGCACCTGTTATGGATTTTGAGTCATCTGGCAGCCCATGGGACTTAGATAAAGAAGTACCAGGTGTCCTGCCTGTCTCCTAATTGAGACGCAGTGAAAACAATATAGACTTGGCAATATGGTTAAAAGGATGGATTAAAGCCCAGTTTTGTCTACTCTGACAAATCACAGCTTTTCTTCATGGTGTAGATAGTATCAACTACTAAAGGATTTCATTAGTGTAAGGCATCATAAAAATCATAGACAATAGTTTATCATAACCTGTTGCAGACTTTCAGAAGAATTTTTAACATGGCATAAATGAAACAGTATTAATACCAAGATTCATGTTATTTATGGGAATTTTATTTTTACTGTATATGAACTCTAAAGTACATGTTCCTTGAAGAAATTAGCTGTGGGAAAGAAATATAGTTTCCTTCCCTCCCCCCAGCCCCCAGTAAATTATTTCTTACTGATCTTAATATATAAGGTAAAGAGTATAGTTTACTTCTGTCTTTCAAATGAACAATGCCCATTAGTCCATGGGATACCTAATTATCCTATATATTTCAGGAAAATATTCTACTTTATTACTGATAACAGCCATGTTATCTTTGAGATGTACTTGCAAAATAAATCTAGCTGTTACCTATATCTCAATAAAATTCCTGTTCTTTATTATTTTTTCAAGACATTTCAAGGCCTTTTAAAGCTAAAACACCAAATGTGGTTTGTTTTTTTCATTTTTATTTTAGTGCCCATAGAGGATTTTTCCTGTGAATTTACTATTTTAGTATATAAATAGCTACCTTTCAAAAATTGCTGATCTTAGAATCTAAGCTAGTATTTTTTGTTTTGACCGTCCTTGAGCTAATGAAATGCCTAACATACCCGCCTCCCCGCCCCCCCCCCCCACGATACCCAGGTCATTGAGATTGGTAGTAGAATGAGCACTAGACTATTAATTAAAAGACCAAAGTCCTATACCAATTCTGCCAGTCAACAGCTTTGTTTTTCCAAACAAATCTGTTTGTACTCTTCATCAAGACAAGCCTTATTGCTGAATAAACAGTTTGCTGATTTTGCTAAGTTTCCTGAAAGTAATGTTTGCGGATGTTTCCTACCTCTTGTTCAAACTGTCCTTGATAAATGATGCCTTGTCTTGGGATAGTCCCTCTTGAGATGGCTATTTTTAAAAAACTAAATGTTTAAACTTTCAAGTATTAATTTTCGCTGGTATTATTACTGCTATTCTTATGATATACAGAGCAGTTTTTGAAATCTGCCTGAAATGGTTTTGAAATTACCCTTTATTTGATTTTTATCTATAGAGATGTTCTTAAAAATGTTTTCCTTTTATCCCTTCTCTATAGATGTCCACATAAATTAATTTAAAGACATTGTCTCATACTATTGTAGAATTTATGAAAACTCTTTAAATTTCTTTAAATTAAAAATTGTCACAACCAGTGGGCAAAGTGTTTATTTCAATGCTTATTTCAATACCTACACAATTTCCACTTCTTTGAGACTGGCCACAAATTACATGTGAGCTAGATATTTACACAACCTACTGGGAATGCTGAAAATTATCACAAAGCTCAAAGCTTGTGTTTCCTGATGGTATTAAGCTGTAAATACTTCAAGATTTATGAAATTTCTTCTTTAGAAGTATTTATCAGTTTCCTTTTCTCTTAAATGTTACACCCTACATATTTATACGTTGTGCTGTATTCACTTTTTCTTGTTCCAGAGAAGATCCTCAAGATCATGGGAAGGGGTGGAAGCAAACACTTCTCACAAGTAAGATTCAAGCCCTCTCTATATATATCCAATTCTAGGAAACTCCCAACTGTATTTGCCAACCTACATTTGATTCAAGGGAGCCAAGTTAGAATTAAGAACTTGGTATGTTAGCATAACAGACATCAAACCAACTTTCTTCATTTATAAAGCCATTGAGTACTAATGAGCCCTATGTTAGCTGCTGGAAACATAAATGTAAAAAACCACATGGTGCATCCAGGTAAATTAACAATTAAAATTTAAGTAACATGAAGATTATTGGCTGGACTGCTGGTCTCTATAAAGTGAAATGCTAACATACAAAACATACAAGGACGACTAAAATCTGCTCCCAAGAATCAGGGACAGAAATTTTTTCTAAAGAAAATATAGTCTATTAGGAGAACAAGCTGGAGAAAGAGGCGCGCATACAGTATTTAACAACTGATCCTCCAGGGCAGGGGGAGACCCTGATTTGTGTTATTCACTGATTTCTTTGATATAAATACTCCCCCATAGCCAATTTCAAACTACCAGTGATTTAACAACTAGCTTGCAAACTTTATGAATATTGAGCAGTTGGTTCTTATCTGCTAGTTGCATTCCAGTTTTTAAGTCAGTAGGCAAAATTTCTAAGTGATTTTTACTGTTGGAACTTGCCCTTGTCCTGCAATTGCTGTTCTTGGAATCATGTATACAGAAAAGGAAGGTGAAATTCTTAAGTGCTGAAACCACAAAGAAGCCACGTGAGTGTAGACACATGCTTCCTAAATTATAATTTCAGAATGATCCTTAAAATCCCCGAAGCTATGCAGCTGACCATAGATACAAACACTTTTGTCTTCACTAATAAAAGGAGCCAATAGTTTTTTCTTGTTTAGGAAATAAAACAAACCTGAATTTAAGAGAATTAATTTAACCATGTTGTAAGTCTTTAATATCTGCTTATAATTATAGTTTTTATAATTCTTTTTATGTGAGAAAATAAACTTGATACGATCTTTCTTTATATTAAGGCCTTCCTGAAAAGTTGTTTATAAAGCCAAATTTTACCTATTTTTCTAAATCAGTAAAATTTTAGACCTTCTACTATCTAGCTATGTCGTTTAACTGCTCAGATTTCTCATCATAAAATGAGTTTGGACAATTTCTGTTGAATGCGATTCTGTATGTTAATTCATTATCATTGTAATACCTGAGATGCTGATGTAATTCCATGTTTTAAAATGTTTTTAGCACTTTTAAAATATTACTCTTGAGAATACTTGTTTTTGTTCTGTGCAGCATACATATATGCATCTATACACACATAATTTCCACTTCTTTCAGACTGGTCACAGATTACATGTGAGCTAGATATTTATACAGCCTACTGGGAATGCTGAAAAGTGTCACAAAGCTGAAAGCTTGTGTTGCCTGACAGTAAAAGCTGTTCCCAATTACCAGATTATACTGTTTAGAAAATTCTGTGGAGAATAAAAAGTTGTTGCTTCTTTAAAACCAAATCTACTATTCTCCCTATATGTTAGTAAAAGTGAAATACTTGGTACTAATTGACTTTCTGAGGTATCTTTTCTTCATTTTGTGCCTTTTCTCCCATGAGAAATCAGTTTCCTCACATTGGGAAGAAGTCAAGAGTCCTTCTGTACATACCACAGATAAGAAAAATTTAAAAAATTCTTGCACATGAATAGAGGTATATTTCCTAAACTGATATTGATAATTGTTCCCTTGGAGACAGCTATTTACAGAGACTTGAGCCAAAGGCCAGGACAGATGTAGAGGAACTTTTGGGTTACTCTGTATTTGTATCCTTTATCTTCAACATCTCTGTGAAGAGACTAGGAGTAAGTGGTATATCCCCATTTAACATGTGGATAAACTGCAGCACAAAGAATTCATATCTTACCAAGACCACGCTGAAATTGAACCCCTACTTTTTTGGCAGCTGGTCTTGACACGGTGACAGAGTGCCGTAAATAATTTCATATATAAGCTTAAAATTAAAAGTAGTTACTTAAAATGTATAATAATATTAATATTAGTAAAGTGCAGAATAGGTATAAACTCTTTATGTTATAGAAAATACATATTTCTCATTATTTTTAGAATAGTAATATTCCTTTTTCCCTTTTTGCTTTTGCAGAAAGTAGTAGGAAGGAGGATTAGTGGATAATTACAGTGCTGTGATTGTAGCACCTGTGTGTTATTTCTTTTGATTGGCTAGTTCTGTATTAAAGATTCCTACCAGGTAAAAGTCCCCCTCATCAAATGATTTTTATTAGCTAGTTCCTTCCTCCTCCCTCCCCCATCAACTCGTATTGTTTTGAATTTACAACAAAAACTTTTGTAACTCAACTTAGACCTGTTCTTTAAATTTTTGTTCTGAATTTTTTTGTTACTTTGTTTTTACTTGTTTATCATCTCACACATTGCAGTTTTTTTTTAATTTCAGTGCCAATGGCAACACGTACTCACAGTAGGAGTATAGCTTAAGTTGCCCTGTTGTTGCTAGCCATTGAGTTTGTGTATGCCACTCAATTTGTTGGTACTAATAACTCTTCCCTAGAGAGCTGCCTTTTAAGGAATAAGAGTCTAACCTATTATAAGGAGATATAGGAATTAACCGCTTTGGATTGTGGTTACAATTGCAGATGCTAACAGCACTGTTTGGAACTTTGTCATTATCTCAATCACAAAAAACACCTTGTTTGTGGACTCAGGACTGTGTTTTAAGTACTTAGAATTCATTATGTCTTTTTAATGTATGTATGTCTGTATTAAAGATTCCTACCAGGTAAAAGTCCCCCTCATCAAATGATTTTTATTAGCATGTTCAGTATCAAAAAGAGAAAAAAATACTATAGATTGTGTGGCTATTGTTGCTGTGTATTTGACTACATCCAAACTTGGAAATTCATAAAAAATGTTTAGCTTTTCCAAAGTGAGTTACCTTAAACTATAATTATTTACAAAGCTAACAATGTTTTCTCATGACAACTCCCACAAAAAGAAAACTTCAGGCATTAGCCTACCATAATATGTAATGAGCACTGCATTTTTTTTCATTTAAATTCAACCATTAAATGATTGTTTTCCCTCACCTATAGTAGAACTTTTTAATATTAGTTTAGAAAACATTGTTTCCACTATTGAAGGTTCATTGTAATTTTATTACATAATCATGCATTGTTATACAAAATGTGTACATTATATCTGGAAAGTAACCTCATTTGCATAATTTTAGTTTCATATAGCTGTGTATCGGGGTTTCTTCGTTTTTTTTTTTTAATTTCCTCTTGTATAGTGAAATAGAATTGCCCTCCAAAATGTATCCTATCTATATATTCATTTTCTTGCTTTGATAAATTTTATACATTGGAAATGTCCTTCCTACTTTAGAAATATTAACATCTGCTTTCTTTCTGCCTAATTTTTGTGTAAACACTTAATAAGATAAAGTGAAATATTTCATTTATAGACCCTCTGAAAGTAGAGCATTTTAAAAGCAGGTAGGTGTCTCCACCCTACTTTTCATGAAGCATTTTGCCCATTCAAGCAGACTTTTAAAAACAGCTTGTTTTGATAGCAGACTGTTCTCCTGTGGGCCTTCAGCCTTTGCTTCCTGGCAGCACCTTTGGTGCGAAAAGAGAGTGATCAATTGGGAGACTATCAGTGCCAGCATGCATAGAGTGATAAGTTAACACACCACTGGGAATTTCTAGGGCCCACCAAGATACTTCACTTCTAATGTGCTAACAAGCTCATTTTTCTACCTCTTGCCTCTTCAGTTATTTTTTTTCTCAGAAGAGCTTAGAAGTTGAGTGCATCAGGCATAATGAAAAGCTCTGTAGGAGGGAGAAGCAATAACCCCATTTTTCCCTTTTCAGCCAAATAGAAAATTAGTTTCTGGTAATACACAAAGGCCAGTATTTTTTGTACAAGGGGCACTGCTGTGAATCAAAGGACTCTATTAACTGCAGAAAATTCGGCAGCTGTGAATCTCCCCCAATGAAAAAAGTACTTTCCAACAAGTTGTGAGATATGTGGTATTATTTAGATTGAACCATCAGTTTCATCCTCTCCCACTTACAACCATATACCCTCCTTAAAAGTGTGCTATATGATTTTTCTGTGTTCAGACTAAAAAATGTCTATATTATCCTTCCATAAAATCCTTCATGTTGCATTTTAGCATCTTGTCCTATTGCTACCCATTTAGAAGTAAAATTCTTTTGAAGTTCATTCCCACTGACAAGAATTGAAAATAATGGATTGCAAAGAATTGAAATTGAGATTATTTCAATATTTGATATGTAAAATAGTAATACAAGAGGAGAGTATGTAAGTTGTTTTTAAATCAGATTCATCTTAAGTCAGATGCATAATGAAGATAGTCATGTGTTCAACTTTTATGCTTTTTTGTCTTCTTAATCAATATTCTTTGTAAATGTAACAGGCTAAGGTACCTCCCATTGAATTATCAATTATTTTTAATTAAGTTATCTTCCTCTAAAATTATTTTTCTTGGTGTTGGCTGTAAAGCTGGTCTACAGTTTTTGGAATTATAGAACTGTAATAATTGAACTGTAATTTTTTTTTTTTTTTTTTTCAAAATGAGAATAAGCAATTTTCAGGGGAAAATACTAAAATAGGCTTTGGAAAGAATTCAGTGAGAAAAGAAGAACCAATAGGCAATTTTTAATTATCCTTCATACTTATTTAAATGTCTATGTAAAGCCTATCAACATAGCACACTGAGTTCATCAGGAAAACTTCTCAAAGTTGTAGAAGAAAGGTTAACTGATTTCTCAGTTCAGGAACTATACGACATGAAGTCAGCATGTGAGTTTTTCCTGATAATTGTATGTTGCTGCCTGCTGCTCTACATTTTGACAGCCATTTCCATAGTTGCTTTCGTGAACAACAGAAATATTCTCTCTCTTTCTCACCCTCTCTGTGCTAACAGCACAATCAGGCCTGCTGAAACAGGAAGCCTGGAGTGGGTTGTTCAAAAGCAACAACACTTCAAGGTACTGGTTGCTTGTCAATAATATCAGAGAAGAAAATGTGGTGAAAGAGAAGTACAGTATTTTTCTGTCAGTGTCAGTGCCCTGTAGATGCTTTGTTAGCCAGTATTTAGAAGTCCTGTGGACTCTTTGTAAATATTCCTGCTTGTTTCTGTGTTATAATTGACTAGGTATTTTTTTTTTTTGACATACAGATTCAGCTACATATTTATCTTAACCACATGGAGTTATTCGGGGATTACAGCAACAGTAGTATTCCATTCAAAATGAGAACAATTGTTGAGAAAATACAGGGTATTTAGAAAAAGAAGATATGCAGGAATTTTTCACAATAAATCTTTACAGATAAAAATAACAGAATTTGGACACAGTATCTTAAGCATCCTCATAATATTTATTGTATAGCTTTTGAGAGTAAATCTGCAGATCAAAACTGATTAACAAGATGAGCCCTAGGCTGACCTCATAGCAGTTGAATCCTTTTTTAAGTAAACTCTTACCTTTCTTTCTGCCAACAGGTTAGTATTATTATGATTTTCTAATAAATATCTCCCTATTAAGCCATTATTTGTAGTCATATGCTGAAGAGTAAACTTACGTTAAAAACTGTAATTTATTTTTACTCTTAAAAAAAACCATACTCGAATTTCTTAAGAGGTAATGACTTAGCACTAGTAGTAATACTTGTTGATGAGATCCATTCTTTTCTGATGCAAGCTGCATTTAAGTTGATCCTTAACTAAAGGAAATCAGCTATGAGGAGAGAGCGCGATACCTGCAAACGATCGTTCAGCACCATTTAGAACCAACCACATTCGAAGATTTTGCAGCACAGGTTTTTTCTCCAGCTCCCTACCATCATTTACCATCTGATGCTGGTAAGATTAAAAGCAAGTATTAGTTACTTGTAGTTATTGGAACTTGAAATGCAATACCCTTTTATTCTAAAAACTCTTAATAGAAAACTTGGCGGAAAAATCCCAGTCATTGAAATATACAGATTATTCATCACAGTTTAGTATTTGAATTTGGCCTGTAAATTTGATTTGTACTTGATTTTACTTAAATGCCATTCCTTTAAAACTCAACAGTCTTCATAAAAGTACATGCACCACATTTCACTTGAGATAACGGACAGTGACTATTGTGTCTCATGGAATCATTACTGAAGTTCCTGCAAAAGAAACACAAGTTGAGCTTGTATTCTCTCTGAACTTTAGAGGATCAGATTTGATGACCAAGAATATTGCCTCTTCATCTGTAATCTTAAAAATAAAGCTAAAATAACTGTCCAATTTACAAGTAGTAAATACACTTTAACAATATTTGAAGATTGTAAGAGGGTACTGCATTTTTACAGTTAACTAATTTTGAAGAAATCAGTAAGAAAATAACTTGTGGCCTTCCTATTCTGTAATACCTTGCACTCCTTATGATTGTTTCATTTATTTTATTTTCCCTCTTTAGATCATTAAATATCAGTTCTGTTTATCTGAAGGTAAGACAAAGTGTCAACCAAAACACCCTCTGTTCTTCCTCCATATCCTTTTCTAAAAATTAGCAAGCCACTCAGCTTGGAACTCAAACCATAAGCAAGCTTAACACTGCCCTGGTTCGTACTAAATATTTCAGAAATTGTCACTAAATTTCTTCCAGAGTTATACTTACTAACCCAGGTCTGCATGAAACACTAACACTGGTTCTGGGATTAAAAAAAAAAAAAAAACTAATAATAGAATCATTGGTTGAAATTAGTTACACCTTGTTGTATTGACCTTTTTTGTCTCTCAGCATGAAAAAGTAGTACTACTGAACTGAAGTGGTGTGTCTTTGTATTTTGTAATGTGTTGCATTATTATTAGATATCTTAATTCATCAAATGGTTATTCTTTTGTGTGCCTTACACTGTATTAGGCACCTAAAATACAAAGATGGCTATTGGAGTGGTGTTCACAGAAGGTAGGAAAAGAGTATATAGTTGAAGTTCATCATAATAAATCTTCAAATTCTCTTCGTGTGAAATAAGTTTTCTTTATATTAAATAAGTTAAAAAGGCACAGTACTCCTTTTCTGGTCGAATTTTTAAAATTGGTATAATTCTCAATTGAAGTTTAGTAAATGAAATTAAAGCCTCCATTCCTGTCACTATTAAATTGGCCATTTAAAAAATAATTAAAAAAAAAAAAACTTCAAATCTTTTCAATCAATATAAAAAACTTAGCATAGAGAAAATTAAATTAGGTTAAATCTCTTAAAAAGGGATAAAAAATCTAAGATTCACTTTAATGGATTGACACTATGTAAAATTATTCTGTTTAGTATTAAGAATGATGCTGAAAGAAAGATATTAGAAGTAAATTAATGAGCAACAAAATGAAAACTAGTTAAGTATACCTGGCAATTTCATTGTTTAATAAAAGAGCATATCTGATAAAATATCAGATTATTAAAATACATGACTAACACTTTTGTGTATCATGTAGTCGAGCCATAAATTTCACAACTGAAAAATATTGAAAATAAGACCACATTTGTACTAACTTTTCCCCTTAAATTTATAGACTGTAGGTTTTCATGTTGCAGTTGTTTACCAACTGGAGCCACTGATACTTTTCTTCCTAATGTTTTCCATAGAACCCTGCACACTTAGGTAATATATAATCTTGGAAGTAAGTAATATTCTCACTTTTGGAGACACTAAGCAAAGGAAGCAATCAAGTCAAAGCTCTGTTGGCGTCATTTTTTAACATATCTTACTATTTTATTTATTCTACAATTTGTGTAAAATAAAACTTAATGATCATTTAAATAGAAATTTGAATTTGAACATAAATATTACTCTGTGCTGTAAACTTTTTTTCAGTTAATTTTTAAAAAATCATCTTTGCCTTTCTTTAGTAACCATTAGAGACATGCACTCTGATTTTTACAAGGATGTTTTTACCTGTAGATAACATTGCTAGTGTTACTGAATGCATTTTGATAATGGTTTTTTTTTGCAGACTTTAATAGTTATTATGAAATACATAAATTTTTGAGTGACTGTCAGTTTGGAACAATAAGATGAAATATTTGCTCTTCTTGCAGTACCAAAAATATTATGGTATCTGAAGAATGATTGTTTTATCTTTTTCTTTCAATCATCTCAAATCTTGACTCTGCTGTGGTAAACCTCCCACGTATATGGAGTTCTTTCAAGTTACAAGTCAAAGTGGGAGAGAGAAAACATCAAATAAGCCATATCATAGTGACATGGACCTGACTTCTAGTTTGCAAAAATAACATAACAGTGTTATGGGGGTTCGATTTTATTTTTTTAATATCATGATAAGACTTGTTCACCATATTGAGAAGATGCATTTACAGTTAGTTGCACTTGAGACTCTACATACCCTATGCGTAACCTGTATGTATTAAATGATACTAATAACTTCATGCAATAGTTTGAAAGTAAGTTTTAAAGAAATACTAGTATGATAATTATATTGTGTCTAACCAATCCCATGACACAATTCTATTCAATGGAATAGTATGAGAAAATACTTTTTTTTTAAAGTTTACTTGGTACAAGATTGTCTAAAACTCACTTCCTGGTTAGCAGTGATGTACCAACTGTGATGACATGTAAATCCAAAAAAGGAATTTTCTATATAACTTCTCATACTTTTAAATAGAAGTAAATAACATTTTGTTTTATCATATTTGATCCATAAATTTCTTAACTGTATTTTTCAAAATGGACTCCATCTGTGGCAGTAGACTGATACTTAAGGGAAATTATTTTTATCCCTAAGGTCATTGAGGGAGATACTGTGATGTCACACTTTGTTGATCTTCCTTAACTACATTAAAACATTATTAGATTTTTCTTGTCCTTTATTTAAAAAAAAAAAAAAATTACAGGAAAAAAATCCCTTTATCTTTGTCAGGCATGTGTGTGGAAAATATCAAAAGTTTTACAGTGAACTTTCTTTATTAACTTCATATTTAAGAACACTTCTCTGGCTCTAAACTTTAAAATGAAATTACTCTTCTTGGCTAGATTATACTGGCAATTCAAAAATGTGCATAATTTCCCCTAATACTTCTCTTATCAGTATCAAAAGTCTTTTTTAATAAAAGAAATTCTAAAATGCTGACAACAGGAAACAGAATTCTGTTTTGCTGAAAGTACACAGTAAATATTGATTGGTTTATCTTTCTCAATTTCAACGTTAAAAATACACCCGTATTTTTTCCAGTACTATACCTTTTTTTACTAATCATCAGCTATAAATACTTTTTGAATACCTATTGCATGGTATACCTAGAATTACCTCTAATACTTGGTTATTCTAATTGAACTAGTAGATACCTCCCTTTGGGTTGTTTTTCTATAGATCAAGTTAGAAATCTTAATACTTTAAAAAATTAAAGGGTTAATTGGTGTTTGTGTGTGTGTATACATACATACCACTTAAAATGTATGGATTCCTATTTAAAGGAATATTATAATAGCAGTGAGATTCAAGTATAATTTTTATGCCATCAAAATCAGACAATCTAGACACAATGATTATGAAAACCTAGAGTAGTAACTGTTTTAGCTCATTGTCCTTGCTCAAAAGTTATTTTAAACTTGCCTCCCCTTCCCAGTCTTTGAAATATTCTGAGATAAAATACTTTAGTCCCTCAGAAGAAAGTTATTTTATAAATGTCCTAAATACTGTTTATAAGTACCAGTAAGAAAATTAGTTTCCTTCAGCATATAAGTTATAAATTTTTTAATTTAATATGTTTTTTAAAATAGATTCCTACTCATATTGTTTTATCAATAGATTAGCCTGAAATTGTAAACAGCCAGTTGTATTGTTTTCAGTACTTTGAACTTGGAAATTTAGCATATATATTGCTGACCAAGAGGCAAACAATATTAATCTTAAATCAAGTTCATTTACCTTTTATGACAATAATTACTAGGTTCAACTTCCATATACAGCATTTATTCAGATGTGAAATTTTTGTAATGAAATAATAAAATAATAATTGAGCAATTACTGAGTGCCAGGTACTTAGCTAAGTACAATACATGCGTTCTCATATTTAATCTTCATGTCAGTTCTGTAAGGAGAAAAATAAAGCTTACTTAGAGTCACATGGTACTTGGTAAAGCCAGTATTCCAACTTAGATCTGTCTGACATCAGAGTCCATGTTCTTAACTATTATTATTATGCATTTAGTCTAAATATTTTTAACCCCTTTTTGCCATTGAGAGAGAGAAATAGTTGCCCAATAATCTGTCATATTTACAAGTTTAAAGTTGTTAATTTTTTTTTATTTTAAGAGATCTGCTTTTCCTACCCATTGATGTATATAGGCTTTTGAATCAAAGTGATTTGGATTAAATTTTAGTTCTGCTGTTAATTATCTGCAGGAGCTCAGATAAATTAATCTATCCTACACCCAGTTTTCTCATTTTTAAGAAGGAGGTAAATATATGACAAGGTTAACCTTATTTGTTCTAAGTCTGCAATGATTGTGGTTCTCGAATATCTTAAAATAAACCATTTGTTTGCCTGAATCTTTATACTATTTTATTTTTAATTATGTAGTATTACTTCCTTTATGATATTCACTGGTGAATCCATGCTATTCCTAACCACTTACCAACTCCTTTAACAATATTAAAGCAATAATGTTATTTGGATAATTTGTAACCTTCGTATAAGTTTATATTTTGTGAGAATATCAACATAAGAGAGAATAAATTCTTTGATTTCCCCAAAACTAAATTTGGCAGTATATTGTGTTCTCCACATTTGAAAGATTATATCTTGTGGTGGTCATTTTCTTCAAAAATATTTCTAATTTCTTCTTTTATAATTCTCATCTGTTCTGAATCAAAGTTCATTAAATTTTACTCCTCTCTGTTTCTTTATTATATAGCTATACTTTTTATACACATATTATATGCCAGGATCTTTGCATATGTAATCATTAATCTCCACAACAACTTCGTAAAATAGTGTTGTTCCCATTTTATAAACAAGAAAACTGTCAGTTTGCCCAAGGTCAAGCAGCTAGTAAAATGACAGAGTTGGCATTTAACCTAGGCCTGTCTAACCCATGCCTGTGCTTTCTAACACATCACATTGCCTCTTAGTTCAGTATTAACTGGAATTACTTTCCAAGCCACAGTATTTTTAAAAGCTTTGTTAAAGTATACTTAATAACTTTAGCGGTGTTAAACTTGTCATACCTGTCAGCAAACAGTACAAACAAAACCACAATTAATAACAATCCATTGCACTTCCCTTTTTAATCTGTATAGACCTCAAAGTGATATTTATCATGTTATTTATAGTAATAGTTTATTGGAAGCAATGCCATATATGAATCAATTTATTATACTATCAAGATTTAGACACGGTCTGTATGAGCACTGGAAGAGTCTTAGTAACACATACAGTACAGGCAAACATAGGAGCCCATAGGTACTTTTTAAACTTTATCCTTGAAGATATACTGATAATAGAAATAATTAGATAAATCATTCTTTATAATTCAAGTGGTATAAATCAATAGATAGAATTGAAAATGAGATGAAGTGTAGGTATTTTCTGTATTCCTTACATCTAAAAGTTGAGATCTATCCACTATAAATTATTTATAGAGTCTAAATATTATTTGCTAAAATATGAGGAGGGTAGGAATAGCTGTACATCACTTACACTAAAGAGCTTGATTTGACTCTGAGTTGACTGAACAAGGATTTCAGTTTGAAGGCAGTAAGGGAGACATGGAGGAATTGCTGTTTCTGAGAAAAATATTCTTTGGTTTTAGCATAGTCTAAAGCAGAAGCAGTGTTCTCTGATAAAATTTTTTATGACGATGGCAGTGTTCTGTATCTGCATTGTCCAGTATGTTATCCACAAACTACATACCACTATTGAACACTTGCATTGTGGCTAGTGCACTGAGGAACGTGATTTTTATTTAATTTTAATTTAAATAGCCATATGAGGCTATAGGTACCATATTGGACAGTGCAGCCCTAGAGCCTTGACAACTGAGTGGTTAGGATAACATGCGACTAGTACAGTGAACACTTTCAAAGGTAGATGTTTATAGAATCTCTCATAGACTTTTTTCTTTTCTTCTTTTTTCCTGTAAAACTGTTAGTTGGTAAGTATAACATTTTGAATTTACAAAGCATTACCCATTGTGAAACATTATCACCCTAACGCATTGCATGCCCAATTATATTTCATAATAAAAACCTGATTACTCTCTTCTCTGCTTCTCGGTTAACACTGGTAAAATTCTGCCCTGTGTCTCTCAGATCCGTTATCTATCTTCTCTTTTGTTTTCTCACCTCTGCTCGCTACTCCATTTCTTCATTCACAACAAAGAAAGAAATGCAGTGATAGTTCTCTTCCTCCCAAAACCTCCGCTAGAAAACATTGGCCATCTCAAGGTAAACAGCCATGGGAAGGCCCTCTCATGATGGCCGAGAATAGTCTGCATTACTAGAAAAGCATGAGCTACTGCCCTTCACCTTCCTCCTGCCATCCACCTGCAGTGCTTCCCTAATGAGGGCCATGTTCTCCTTTAGATTTTCCAGTGTAGGGCTGAGCCAATTCAAATCTTCAGGAAGAGTAAAGGTGAACAGAAATACATTTTCTTCTCATTGTTTTTTGAAGCCCAGCCTCATTAAATTAGAAAAGAAAAAATTTTGAAGAAGCTGCTTTGAGAAAGAGGGCAATTGACCTAGATTTTGAATGACAAGATAATTTATTTTTGGCAATGTATATTTGTTCTTAAATATAACATTTGGCCTGAAAAGTACTTTGAAATGTTCTACAGAGATGCATTCTTACTCAAGACATCTTAATAGGATATGTACCCCTTATGACCATTTTTGTTTTTTCTGATAAGTATTTATCACTTCAATTTAAACATAATGTTTCATTGTATGGAAGTACTAGCATAATTCTTTCCAAGCTTAAAGTGTCAGTGAGATCAAAAATCTCCCTACAGAGTAAGGAGATGTATAAGTTTAAGCCTGCAACCATTGGTGGATTTTTTTTTTTTTTTTTGAACACACATAATGAAAATTTTCATATCCATGAGACCTGGAAAATCTGAATATAAGTGCCTTAAAATATACAGAATTTCATACTGTTGTTATTTTGTTATGCTTGCAGATATTCTTTGTTTTTTCTCAAGGGCTTTTTAATTTTAATGTAATCTCTGTTCATCCAGAAAATATCTGAGAACCTAAAATTTGCAAGATTCTATATTATTGCTGTATATTAGAGAATCATAATTCATAGAAATACAGAGCTGAAGAACTACTTTGTACATGACACAAAGAATTTTCCTATTTGAACTTACTTTGCTTCTTTTGAATTTTTTAGATTTTATATCTACTAATTTTACTGGTTATCTTCTTGAATAATCCACCTTTTGAATAGTATAGCTGGGAGAATTTAAGTTAGTTAAGACATTTTCTGGGTTCAGTTCATCTTTTTTGACTGACTTTCAGATGAGAATTCTTGCCCTCTTCCCCTCAACCCCAGGAATTTATCTTGCTCTTTCTTAAAAGCATAAATACCTAGCATGTATAGTGTTCTTAAAGTGCCGAGTTCCTTTTTTGAGGGTGTTATTATTTTCAAGCTTAAGCAGTGATGTCCCTATTCATGGTTCTTCCCTGAACCCTAGAAATAGGAATTGGTCTTTCTCACCTGCTTCTTGAACCCTTCCCTGCATGCTTTGGAACCCTGTCCTTTCTGGCCCAAAGATTTTGTTTCCCATTGCTGTTTCCGTGGAGCTCTCTGGTTGGTTCTGGCTTTTGAGGTGATTGCCGCTTTCTCGCAAATATGATTACATGACCCATTAGATCACTGTGTTTTAAATATATTAGTAGGCTGTTGGAACAAGCAAGTTTTCAAAAGACCTCATTGAGGGTTGGGACCCATGCTATAAATCAGTAGTAGAAAAGTTATTTCTTACAGGATGAGAGGCTGGATGTTTGGTACTAATGCTCTTGCTATTTCCCACAGGCATCTACTCAGAGATTCTACCCAGTGAAACTCCAGCAGCAACGCAGGTAGATGGGGCTGACCTAGCCTCTCCAATGTCCCCTCGAACTAGCAAGAGCCGCATGTCCATGAAGCTGCGTCGTTCCTCTGGCTCAGCCAATAAATCCTAAGGAGACAAGCAGCCCTGCGGTGATCAGCAGTAGCCACCTTAGCTCGAACACAGTGTTAACCCCGTTAGGCCTTCATGTCTGCCATAACATGCATGTTCCTTCCTGTACATTTATTTTAGAAAACACTGGATTTAAATAATTTATAACTTAATATTTTAGATTTGGATTGTTTATTCAGTTGGGTTTTTTTTCCCCCACATGCCAAGCTGCCATATTTTTGGGGGGTGGAATTTTATTCTGTACCCTTTACCTTCCTAGATAATTATGTCTAAATGGTTTTGCTTTTAATTTCATGATTAACTTCGAGCCAAAACATAATTGGACAGATAGTCTCATTATTTTATTTATTGTGCCCCATTGCAGCTTTACAGCTCGATATAGTTTTTTACAAATGTAAAATGTTAAATTTGAGCATTTGTAAAGTTGTAGCAAAAGTTGCAAATTGGTTAATACATAGGATGTATACATTATTTACGTTAAGAAAATAAAACACTTAAATGGTCTTTTAGCATCTCAGATTCCAACTAATTTTAGCATTAACTTTTTCATCCCAAAGCAACGTTTCATTTCTTGGCTGTGTCGGTGATGCCATGATATATTCGATAATAAGAAAAATCACTGTGCTGAACTTTGATTTATGTTTAGCTTCCAAATGATTTTTCTAATGTTTTGGTTTTTAAATGGTATCACTGTTAAATGCCATTTCTTTATGGAGATTGTGGCCCTTTATTATCGGCTACTGGATCCTGGTGTATCTCTGTACTTGCTTAAGTACCAAAAGGGGGAGGGGAGGGAGAAAAGACTTTTCTGATATAACTGTGTTGCTTGAATTATGTATATTATTAAAAAAGAAAAGGGAACATTACCCAGGAATCTAAGTGAAATTTAATATTGTTAATACTGAACTTGCAGGTTGCAGGTCAGTATACATTCCACCCTCCAGAAGTATTTTCCTACATTAGATAAGCTGCTCACACTTTGCTCACACTTTGTTTTGAATGGGCATCTCCTAAGGAAATGTAGCATGACATCGGTACTAACTGCATGTGTAAATACATCATACTGGCAAACCATAAAATATAAATTATGTATCATCATTCATGTAGTATCTACAAATTTGTAACAGTGAAAAAAAAGATGACATGATATTTAATAATACAATAAAAATATTCTTATCACTTCCTGTCCGTGAGTGTTGATTCTTTTGTTTCATGTATTTTCAGACTTAATAAGCAGGGCTATATGGTTAATGGAGAGATATCAAGCATGAAACTAGTTTTAGTCAGCCGTAAAAAAATGAAATTGAATCCCCTCCTTATGATACACCCCAACTTCTTTCTCAGAGTTCCTACCACAGTTGTTAAAAACACAGGAAATTATACACCTTTAGGAAGGTTAGTCAGACTTCACTCAATGCGCTGGGTGAAATCACCAACTTACCTCAGCCTTGCGTTTCTTTGATTTCTTAAATTTCACGTTTTATAATGTGCTTTCAAGAATAAAACTTTCTACAGACGAATTTTTCTAAACAGCCTTTCAGAGTTCCTGTGTACTTGCTTTTGTTTTGTTTTCTTATAGAATAAAATTCTTATGAAACTATTGAAGCTTATGTACACGATAGAGTTCCTGAAAGCAAGATTTAACAATATAGACAGTTTCCCACAGTCAAGGTGAAGAATTACAAAAAAAAAAGTAATCACTGACACCTTTCTAAAATGATTTTTTTTTTTTTAATGGCTTGGTCATATTTAACAAAATGAAGTGAAAACACCAACTTGAAATAAGCATAGTTAACATGATAGTTTTCATTTTCACATAATTCACTAGCTTAGATTTTTTTTTTTAAGAAATATTTAAAATTATTTTCTGTTGATATTAGAGAACAGGTGTCTTTAAAGAACAGCACATATCCTTTGCTGTTTGGAGCTCGGTCTATGCAACCAACCATACTTAGAAAAATTTCCCAATGCATTTCTGTACCATTACATTCATTTGCAAAGTATTGTGTTTTTACTCTGTCAATGGGTCAGTAAGATTCTAAAATAAAGTGCTGGTATTTGGGAGATAAGAAATGTGGCTTTGAAAGTAGGCTGTGTCCAATGAGACTGTTAAGACAAACACAACACAACAAAGCACATGCTATGTACATTTATTTGGTGGTAAGCATTTTACAAATACGGGCTATCTGTCAAGCAATGCTCACCCAGTGTCCCAAACACTGGCTATTAGGGTGTGGGCACAGCATGTACACTATGATTTACAAAAAGCAATTCAAAAACAACTTGCTGCTGAAAAAAAACTTGAATGGATTATCCATTTCATAGTGGATTATAGGTATTAACATCTTTAAAACTGGACATAGTTGCATATGTAATACACAGTATGAGACTTACAACAGAAACAAACAGTTTGGGTGAAATTAAAACAGTCAAACTTGAGGAAATCTGTATCCCAAAAAAGCTGTTTAAAGAAAGGTTTAAAGTAGCTCTTTCTGAATACTGCAGTACTGCATATAAGGTAGCAAAGATAAGAATTTTGGGGGTGTCTCAGTTTTTAACTCTGCCAGTAAAGCAGCATCCTCTTCACCTCCAAGCTAATTTAAGAATGAACTGATACACATAACTGGGGGAGAGTGGTTACAGGGGAGGTCCCATACCCCCCGAAAGCAGCAAACATCTCATATTTTCTACTGACAACACAGGTGTTGAATCTTTTTTCCTGTAAGTTTGGCACCAATCACATAACTTTTAATTCACAGAATATACAAGCCAGATAATCTGACCCTATTGAGACAGAAACTACATAGGCCCCTGCGATGGCAAAAAACATTGGTGACTACCACTTTTGGTAGCTAGAATCCTTTGTAGACATTGACACGTGCACGCATTCATTGCGACTTTCCATAGGAATTACAAGTCATATAGGATTCGTTAGGCTTTCCAGAGTTTGGGGGTAAAATCCTATTTAGTGGTGAAAGTGAAAAGGATTTAAAGCTGGCCGTCTTTGAATGGAGAATGTAACATATACATACCTGCTCTAGAGGGAGATTTTACATTTTGCTGTCCGCTCCTCTGGCGGAATATTGACTATTGGGAGACTTTTATGAGAGAGAAAACAGTAAGGAAAGAGAGGGTAAACTTGCAAGTTGAAGAAAGCCCCACAGAAGCTCCCACCATCTGTTTTCTCCAAGGCCAGCCTCGTAGCCTTCTTGGTCTCGAGTCTCGGCCCTCAGCAGCCGGGCCGCAGTGGCATCTGCAGCAGCAGTACCTGCCGACTTTCCGACGGATGACACTTATTGATGTGCCGGGTCAGCCCAGGGGAACTAAAAAAGGTGGACGGGCAGTGCTTGCACGAGAAAATTTGCTGAGCACCCCCTTCAGATGTCCCGCCTGGGCTGGGGGCCTCGGGGGGCGCCCCCGCCAGAGCGGGCAGAAGCAGCTCCTCGCGGACAGCGTGCCACAGCCGGTGCTTGTCCCTGATGTCTGCCGATGGGAAGTGCGCCCCGCACAGCGGGCAAGCGAAGGCGAGTGGAGCGCCGCGTTCGGAGCCAAAACCCGGGGCGAGCGCGCGGGCAGAGCCCGCCTCGTGAGTGACCAAGTGCTTGCGCAGATACGCTTGGCGGCGGAACTTTTTGTGGCAATATGGACACACGAAGATCTCCGATCCCCCGATACTGCTGGCACTGCCGGGTCCAGGCACACGGCGCCCCAGCATCCCCTCCGTATAGGAGACCTGTGGCAGCGGTGGCTCCAGGTGCGGCAGTACCTGGAGGCTGGGGTGCAGGGCGCTGTCCTGGTGCTGATCTGCTCCGGAGCTGTCCCTGGCCTGTGGGTGCTGATCCACAGTCCGCTCGGCCCGGCTGTTCTCCTTCCCCTCCGTCAGGAAAGACGAGATGGTCCTGGAGTCCGAGGTGGACGAGGACGACGAAGGAGGCGGCTTCCCGTCGGTGGAGGAGGCTGTGGCGGTGTTTGCCGCTGCAGGACGCGGCTTGTGCCAGCGACGATGGGAGGCGAGGTTCGCAGGGCAGCTGAAGACCTTATCGCACTCGGGGCAGCGGTACTCGACGCGCACGATGCGGGAGCAGCGGTGCTGCGCCAGCGCGAAGGGATCCGCGTACTGCTCCTTGCACAGCTGGCAGATGAACTCCCCAAGCGGCGTGCGGCTGCTCCCTAGGCCCCGGGACGGCGCTCCGGGCTCCTCCTCCTTGATCTTCAGACCCAGGACAGGGGACGTGGTCACTTCGTCCGCGAAGCTCAACTTCCTCATCGCCTTTGGCTTCTTGACTGCAGCGGCCGTGAGTCCCGACGCGCTGACGGAAGGCAACTTTGCGCGGCGCTCGCTGCCGGCTGCCCGCTTCAGGCCGTTCAGAGCAGCTGAGAGGGGCGCGGGATCCGGCTGGAGCGTGGGCTCTGGGAATGGTGCCTGGAACGGCAGCACGAACTGCTCCCCCGAGGTAGGGGCGGCTGCCGGCGCCACTGAGCAGGAAAAAGCGGCCACTGCGGCGGCGCCCCCGGGGAAGGACTCTGCGGAGACGGGTGAGCTGAGGCAGCGCTCCAAGAACGCCCTGCGCAGCTCTGCGCCCGCCGGCTTCGCGGGGCTGGGGCTGGGACCGGGGCCCTCGCCGCCGTCCGCCCTCCACTCGGCGCCTTCCCCCCTGCGCGGTCCAGGGCTCACCCCAGCCGCCCGAGTGGGTGACCCCGACAGTGCCCAGACGGCCTTCGCCACCAGCCCCTTTCCTGGCTCCTCCTCGACAGGCGACGCCGTCCGTTCCGCACCGGGTAGGGAGGCATTGGGGGCCTCCTCAGGAAAGCGCGGCGCCCCCAGGGGCCCCATCTGTGGGAAGACTCGCTGGGCTAAGCGTACTCGGTAGAAGCCGCCTGTCCGTTTAGTTCGCTTCACCAGGAAGCCTCTCGGCATGGTGGAGTCGGGAGCGCTCTGGGGCCGGGAGGAATAGAGGCCCCGCAAGCGCTGAGAGCCGACGAGAGCTGGAGCTACAGGAGCCTCGCCAGGGCGGGCATGCCCGAGCAGCCTTTATAGCTGAGACGCGGGCGGGGAGCTGGCGCAGCCACCTCCAGGTTGGGCCGACCAATCAGGAGTGGGAGCGGGCTCCGGGGGCGGGGCTTCCGTCAGGCCGGGCTCGCGGGAGCAGATGAAGCGGGCGGAGGCGCGCTCCCCTACCGGGCCTAGGAGCGGCCTCAGCCGGGTCCTGGCGGCCGACTGGGGAGCGCCCCGGGCCACCTCCCCCTGCCGCCCACCGGGCGAAGACGCGAGAAGGTAAGGCCCAGAGTGTGAGGGAGCTCGGCACTTGGCCTCAGCCGCCTCTAGGGACCGTCTGTCTGGGAAGCTGGGCGGAGAGGCCACCTCACGGTGCCCTCCGCGCGGGCTGAAGCCCTGCTGTCCCCAAGAGTGTGAGTGTGACAGAAAAGCCCCCGCCCTGCCAAAGGACAGCCAAGGGGAAGGGGCGGCGGGAAACGCGTGCCCAGGGAGACGACGGGGTGGGTGTCAGCCGGGGACGGGTTAACGTCCTCTGCCGGCGTTGAGCTGAGGAGAAGCTGCGGCAGAGCGGCCGACCCCTTGGTTAGCAGCCGTAGCACTTACCCACTAAGCCACCAGGGCTCCTGGCAGAGCGGCAGGGCGGCTAAATCCACCGCCCTGTGCCTGCACTGGACGTCGGGAGCACGTCTGCCATCCAGTATCGATCAAGACTGCGAGTGCCTGTGATACTATGAGAATTCATCTGGGAAGAAGGGCTCTCAGTGCGGGAGATTGTGCGTGCTGGCAAGCCTCTGGAGCTCAGGGCGCCAGCACGTTTCTGGACCCTGGTCCTTGGGGCTTGTAAGTGCTCCCTCCCTGACGGGAATAGAAGTGGGGAGGGGACAATAGCATCTAATTTTCATCCTTCCTCAGATAAAATGGTTTCTCTGTTCACACCTTTCCCTTATACCAACCAAAGACATGACTTAGTGCCTAACCGACCTGTTTAGCATGCAGATTGAATGAGAAATATTGGTAGAATCGGCATTACATCTGCTTCCCCACAAACCACAAACTTTGCAAAAGGTGTACTCTGGACTACATGCAACAGATTTTCATCAAGCACCCTGCAATGTGCCCAGGACTGTTTTAAACACTGGAAAAGATTTGAAAGTTTGTGATACTGGTTCATCCTTGAAATAGCTAGACAATATGTGACAGATTTTTAATGAAGTGCCAAAATCCACAATATAGATAATAAGTACAATGTGAGATCAGGACAGGGAAACAACTATGTGTTCAAGCCTCCTTACTAAAGGAAAGTGGAGAAAAAGACTGAGGGGGGGTGTTTTTAGGTAGATTATAGCATAACAGATCTAGTCGTCAAAAAAAAAATTCTTCCTCCAAATGAATGAAGTGTACATACCTGGAAAGCATTACTTTTGGAAATACTTGGAAGTAATTGTATACTCTCTATGAGCTGGAATTGACTCCATGGCACCTAACAAACAGCAACAACAAACATTGACTATGTTTTAGGTGATCTACTTAAGTACTTGCTAATTTGCACACACACATACACACAAACAAGAATGAGATACCTTACTTTCTCTTTTCGATGAGGGAACTGAGCCATAGAGAAGCTAGATAACTGACAAAAGTCACTCAGGGCCCAGATTCAGAGGCCTGGCTAATTCCAAAGCCCAGACTCTTTCTGCTACACTGATGGCTTCAAACTATTTTTTCTAGTCACAGCCCACAATAAGATATACATTTTATAGTACACACACACACAGAGTTAATGAAACAAAAGTTTCATAAGTAATGCTTCCCCTTTACTAGGAGCTATGCATTCTCTGAGTTGGAACCAACTCAATGGCACCTAACAACACAGTTGAGGAGGGTAGAAATCTGAATTCAGAGTGCTGGCTCACAGGGGAGGCTTTCTCTCTGTCAGCTCTGGAGGAAGGTCCGTGTAGATCAGGACAGTGTCTTCTCAGCTGTGTCCACAGGTACTCATCAGTTGTGCCCTTGGCCCCTTGGCCCCACCTCTGCCCTGCTCAGGCAAGTGTTACAAAGCTCTTTAGCTCCTCCAGTATCTGCCCAGAGGCACCTCACTCCACCAAGAAGCCTCCTGCCTAAGGGTACTCAGCTCTCTTCCTCTATGGGTTGGCTCCTGAGCAACCTTGTGCGGGTCTCTGATTCTGCTGCCACTGTTTCTCTGCCACTGCTTCTTGCTGTCATGCACCGTCTCCAGTGTTACAGCTTTCTCTCTCCGTCTCCTGGTTCTAGGAGGTTCTCAGCCCAGGGACTCTGGGTCCAAAGGACATGCTCTAGTCCTGTCTCTTTTCTTGGTGGTATTGAGGTCTCTATCTCTGCT